>NC_079314.1:50304544-50604822 GCF_029931775.1 Euleptes europaea
ATTGCCTGGTCACAATATGCAAAATCCTTCACACATTTTTCAGAGGGTAGCCATGTTGCTCTAGAGTAGAACAGCTAGATTTGAGTCCAGTGTAGGGTTGTGCATATCAATAAACCCGAACCAAAAATAAACCTGAAATTAGTCATTTTGGCAATATTCGTATTTTAGTTTTACTGGATATCAAAACCTGGGAATAAAACCGAAACTGAATAGCTGATCACCGAATCAGCCAAATAAGTATTTGGCTTTTTTGGATTTGGCTTTCCCTAGGCTTTTCACCATGGGAATTTTTAAATGAGCTCTGGGGGAGGCATTTTTGGAAGTAGAGTTCCCAAATTTTCAGGCTAGCTTCAAGAGACTCTCCTTGCATGAACCCCAACATTTGGTAAAGATTGGGTCAGGGGTCTGATTTTATGGGGTCCAGAAGGGGTCACCCCCCTTCTCCATGCATGGTAAAGTTTACAATGTTTTTCTATGGAGAATGGAAGTTACCCCTTTGGGACCCCATAAAATCGGACCCCCTGCCCCAAACTTTACCAAACTTTGGGGTTCATGCAAGGAACATGGGGTTCATGCTGTGAATTTGGTGTGAATTTGGTGACTCTACCTTGAAAAATACCCCCTGGGAGATTTTTAAAATTGCTTACCTTTTCACAGTCGGTAATGATCGCCTGCTTGAAAACTCAGTCTCACATGAATAATTGCAGTGGGCATGTGCAATTGTGCAGGTTTTGGTATCTGGTAAAACTGAAAACTGAATATTGCCGAAACAGCTAATTTTGGGTTTATTTTCAGTTCGGGTTTATTGATATGCACAACCCTATACTGGACTCAAATCTAGCTGTTCTACTCTAGAGCAACATGGCTACCCTCTGAAACAAATGTGTGAAGGATTTTGCATATTGTTACCAGACTATAGCTTCCAAATGATGTTGGGGAAGCTCCAACATTTCTGATTACAAACCACCTTGAGCACATGCCAGAAACAGAGGATGAAGACTAGGCTGGATCCTGAGACTACTTTCTGTGCATGCCAGGAAGGTAATTTTCATTGATGCCCTCATCCCACAGCAGATCTCTGACCCCCCAGTGCAGTTCCTGGTCATACCCTGTCACAAGGAGTCAGTATTTTAGGGGACGTGTGAGGCCACAGAAGGGGAAGGTAGAGAAATTGTGCTCTACCGATGGTTCTTTTTTTCAGAGGAGATTTTCATTGGGATCTATCAGGCTCTCAAATATATTTCATAGACAACAGCCAATGCATATTGTACAAGCAGTCAGAATTTTTTATTCAATTTAGTTCAAGCAAACCGAATAAGTTTAGCTGGGAAGAGAACAGTTATCCTCCCAATGACCCCAATTCATTCTTCTAAAATCATTTGACCATATCTAGATATCATGAGGAACAAGCTAGTCCAGGCTGTCTACTCTTTGCTATTCTTCAGTCACATTAAATTAGTTATTGTCAGGGTACTTGTGGTTCTTCATCTTGATTAGACCCTCTGCTGTTCACCCTCAGGGGCCATAAAGACCCATTTTAATGATCTGGCTTCTCTGCCATTGTCAAATACATTAATGTACACCATATTCTAAATGACATAATCATTCATTGTAGCTGCAGTTCATTAATTTGTTTAAGTACTCGGTTACAAGCATATTCGAATGTTTCAAGTGCTAGTTAATATCACAAATGTATTAAAAAGTCTTGATTTAAAAATATCCATATACAAAAGGAATCTATACATTGCCTGGAAACACACAAATGGACACACGTCTTGCAATTAGGGCAAAGTTGTTTTGCATCTACTGTTTGATGTGCCAAATTAATAGTTCCTATTTTTAAGCTTCTCACACTCTAGTTTGGATCTACTGGAAGATTTTCATGGTCACAATGGATTTTCATCAGCAGCACGTGGCTTCCACATTGCCCCTATCCAAATGCAGCCCTAAATGCCCCCTGAAATACTTTTGCCATGAGATAAGGGATTCCCATGAACAGCATGAGGTAGTAGTTGGAGGTCTGTAGTGGGAACAGACGAACTGGGGAGAATCCCTGCCTTCTATTCCTGGAAATCCTTTATTTGATCCATGTCAATGGGGATACGCTGCTTTTATTCCAGTAGTAAAGTCTAAGACAAAGATCCAAAGAATAGTGGAACTATTAGTCTAGAGACTAAGGGGCCTTTACACTTTGTAGGCTTCGTGGAGAAGTCATGGTTCACTGACAGAGCACATGCTTTGCATCCAGAAGCTCTCAGGTTCACTCCGTCATCTCCAGTTAAAAGGTATGAAAAAACCTCCTCTGCCTGAGATCGATCTATCTATCTATCTATCTATCTATCTATCTATCTATCTATCTATCTATCTATCTATCTATCTATCTATCTATCTATCTATCTATCTCTATCTATCTATCTATCTATCTATCTATCTATCTATCTATCTATCTATCTATCTATCTATCTATCTAGGTTTTACAGATCAAAGAGCTGACTTTAAGCTTAAGCCTTCCAGCTTCAATTCATGGGCAAAAATAAATCACTTATAATCAACATTCAACATACTTCTGGTTAAGATGGTGGAGTAATCAGAAGCAGCTCTGTGCTACTACTGTCTCTTCTGCATGTTATGCTTTGATTTGGACCTTGCAAGTTTTGCAAGAGATATGAATCTGCAATATCATCTATAGATCTAATTCCCAAGTCTACCCCCTATCTGCAAATAGCTAAATCCGCAGATCGGGGCTATACTTGCACTAAACAGATGTTTCTGCCAACTAAGTTGGCAGAAAAATCTGTCATTTTTTTAATGGAGGTTTAACAGCAACAACAACAACAATTTATTAGAATTTTAGACCTTTCTATCCCGATGAGTTGGGATCAGAGTGGGTTACAACGTATTATACAATTAAAACCCAATAAAATATATAATTTAAGCTACATCATCAGTTAAGATTGACAGCACCCTTCATTCATAGTGATACATTAAGCCACATACACATGTAATCATTTATATAATTTTCAGTAATAGAAGAAGGGGAGAAGGAAGAGAAGGGAGGCCAGCAGGATAGAAATCATTGCTCTCCTCAACCTGTGGAATTGATAAGTCTCGCAGAACTGGGGGGGGGGGAGTCCACAATGCAAATCTGCTACCAGCATCTACCCTCCTCCATACAAGGCTCCTCCTATTGACAGCTCTGCTGGGTTTTCATCCATCACCGGTGTGGCCAGGTTTGGCACAGCTACCCCCATTGCTGGCATGGCCAGGAGGGCTTCCCTGATTGCTGGTGTGGCCATGCCTGACTGGAGCTGTGAACAGAGTAAGGAGTTTCAAAGCAGCTTACAATCACACCCCCCCCACACACACACACAGCAGGCATAACGAGGAGTGGGGAAACAAACCTGGTTCACCAGATTACAGTCCGCCTCTCTTAACCACTACATCACACTGACTCTTAAACTGTAACTTATAAGACACATTGTAACTCACAGGGCATATGCTTTTGGTGTGTCCAGTCATTTGTTTTTTTCTGGGAGGAAGTTATTATTCATATCAATTTTGTATTAGAATGTTCATTGATTTTTGAGGATGCTTATGTTCTTTTAAACTATCTACCTGTCTCTTGGAGGCTAATCAATGGTCAACGAAAATTGACCACCCATACGCTTACTGTAGTTAAAAGACTTATATTACAACACTAGAGATATAAATGGCTACCTCCTATAAATCAATGGATTGAGGACTTACAACTTTATCAATATATGAATGCATGCCATACAGATAACAATTGCATATGGACTTATTTTTAGACGTTTGAAAATCTTTTATAGAAACTTATGTGTAGATTTGCTACAACTGTAGTTATATTTTGGTTTATACTTTATAAACAGACACCTGTTTTAATTAGTTGCTGGATTTTGGGTTTCTTCACTTCTGTCACAGTGCATTGTTTGGTGAGATGGACAGTAGTCAACATTCTTTCTTTTAGGAAGGCTTGTCCATCATTACTGATCTATGTATTGAAGCCTTACAGGCTTTTGAGGAATCACAAGCTTCTGCTGAACACAACAAAAACTCACTGGTATAGAATATCTGTGTTGTCACATAATCCAGATTCACTGCAGGACTGGATTAGGGCATTAGTATATATTACTAGTAATTTCTTTACTCAGCATCTGGGAGGTCATTACTGGAAACAGAGTTCTAGAGCCAATGAGGTGTAGTGGCTATGAGTGGCAGACTCTAATCTGGAGAGCTGAGTTTGATTCCTCACTCCTCCACATGAGTGGCAGACTCTAATCTGGAGAACCAGGTTGGTTTCCCCACTCCTCCACATGAAGCCAGCTGGGTGACCTTGGGCTAGTCACAGTTCTCTCTAAACTCTCTCAGTCCCACCTACCGCACAAGGTGTCAGTTGTGGGGAAAGGAAGGGAAGGAGATTGTAGGCCTGTTTGATTCTCTTTAAAAGGTAGAGAAATTCAGCATACAAAACCAACTCTTCTTCTTCTGACTTCCTGGACATTTAGTCTGATGCAGCGGTGATCTTAAGTTCTTATGCTGCATGAACATATTATGACATTTCCACATTATTGCCTTTGTAAATGAAGTGAAGGAAACAGTTGGGCAAAACAACAGACTTCCCAAGGGTTATAACATTTTAGTAGTCTCCAACTCATGCTCTCTCACTGCATAAGGAAGCTAAGCAGGGTCAGCCCTGGTTAGTATTTGCATGGGAGACCACCAAGGAATACCAGGGTTGCTGTGCAGAGGAAGGCCCTGGTAAGCCACCTCTGTTAGTCTCTTGCCATGAAAACCCCAAAAGTCAGCTGCAACTTGAAGGCACTTTGCACACACACAATAATATGGGTAAAAGATGATTAACCTCCTTAACTTGTAACTGAAAAAAACAGGCAATGCTATCTTTTCCCCCTGAATCAATAGGTGAGAAATTAAATATGATTACTGGGTCTTGCTTGGGCTCATAGCTAATGAAACTATAAAAGATTGATTAATTAGAAGGGTGGTTTGGAAAAGTTAATTATTTTGTATTTTTAATTGTTTATTGAGATCATTTAGCAGAATTGAAAAGAATTAGCAACAATGGGAATAGAGTGATTGCCTTGAAGATCCTCATCTTCAGAGGAAAATTGCTATGCTAGTCATGACTTTGAGCGAAGTGTTTTCCCTTCTTTGCTGATATTTTAAGTGCTCTATCTCAAAAGTTGTTTGTAGACCTGAGTTAAATTATTGACAGTGAATTTAATATCTGTTGAATGTAGCCCAGAAAAGCAAAGCTTTGTAAGTGAAGGCATTATCAGCATTAACTGAATGAATTGCCAAATGAAGTAGGTGAACTTAAATCAGCTTTATAGGATGATAGTTGTGGGCTGTCACGTTGCAATCAGCTTTGGAAACAAGTCAGAGAAGTGGGAAATGATTAAATGAGTTCCTTATGCTGCTGAATTGAATTTAGAGCAATTTTAAATGATTCAAAATGGCAAACATGATCTGCAAACCGAAAAACATCTCCTGTACAGTTCTAGTGTCTACAAGAGCCATAGGAAAGCAGCAGATCATTCAAGGAAGATCCTCCTCACATATTGCTAGGGTTGCCAGGTCCCTCTTCGCCACCAGTGGGAGGTTTTTAGGGTGGAGCCTAGGGAGGGCAGGGTTTGGGGAGGGACTTCAATGCCATAAAGTCCAATTGCCAAAGCGACCATTTTCTCCAGGTGAACTGATCTTCAGCTAGTACCTGGAGGTTGGCAACCGTACATATTGCCCCATGAAGAGGCTCAGAAGAGGAGAGGGAGGGTGGTCACCAGAGACAGGGCTTCTTTCAGCTGTGGTACCTCACCAGTGGTAGGCCCTTCCATTAGAGGCTCACCTTGCCCCTCCACTTCTTTCTTTTAGATGCCAAGCCAAAGTGTTTCTATTTATCCAGAATTTTTATTAAAGGGTTGAGATTTTCATAACATCATTGTATAATATGTTTTTAGCCAGAGAAATGTCTAAAGACCCATTCTAAGCTGCTCCGTGTTTTATGTTCTGCCTGTGTTTCTGAATGGTGGGTTTTAATAATGGTTATGCTGTTTCATGTTTTTTCTTGTGCTTTATTTTGCAGCCCACTTTGGGCAAGCTTCCCAGGAAAAGCTGGCATAGAATTTTTTTTTCCAGATAAATAAATGAAATATTTTACCTTTGTTCAGAGGTGCACAAATTCCTCTCATTAAAAAGTCCTTTCTTTCATTAAGGGTAGCCAGAGTGCAATCTAGAGCTCAACACTGAACGTTAATATAGTGCAACACAAGGTAACGGGGGCTTGACCCATTTTCACCCTGATCCTGTACTTTGATTATCTACATGAGCAAGTGAGTGAGAAAGAATGACATGTCTGGGTGGTGAACATGTGGGACGAGCCATGTTCATCTAATTTCCTGCTGTGTCAGAAAAAAAATTACACTGCAGTATAGATCTCTGAGTTGCAACATGTTATACAGGAAAGATTATCTTCCAAATACAGAAAATGCAATTGCTTACTATGATAATGGAATCTTTAATCTTGACAGCCAACATGGTATAGTGGTTAAAAGAGGTGGACTCTTATCTGGAGAACCAGGTTTGATTCCATCCCCACTCCTCCACATGAGCGACGGACTCTAATCTGGTGAACCAGGTTGGTTCCCCCACTCTTACACATGAAGTCAGCTGGGTGACCTTGGGCTAGTCACAATTCTCTTCGAGCTCTCTCAACCTCACCTACCTCACAAGGTGTCTGTTGTGGGGAAAGGAAGAGAAGGAACGGCTCCTGCTTACTGGGAGCCGAATCTGCGGGTCTGTGCCAGGAGCCGGAGGTTTGGCCGGATTCAGCTTGGTCTGTCGGGGAAGGTGGGGGGAGAGCTGGTGGCATGCCTCTCCTACCCAGCTCCTGGTGGCTGCAGCAGCTTTGCAGGCTGGCTGCGGTGGCAGCAGGCCTGGAGCGGCTGGCTTCACTCCATACATGTGTGGAGCAAGTGGGGAAATGGCGGCAGCCAGCTGGTTGGTGGCTGCGTGCCAGGCGTCAGTGCTGCCCATCTTTTGAATGGCCCAATAGGGGCCCTAGGTGCCTTGTTCCTTCCCGGCTAGCAGCAAACGGACCCAAGATTTTCCACTTGGATGCACCGGCCGGGTATTTATTGCCTGCCCCTGTCCTGTCCTGGCTAGTTCTCTGCTGATTTTGTCCCACCGTCCCACCCTATATGCTATGCTTTATAATTTTGTCACAACTTTAGGGTTAATGGTTTGGGCATGGAGCCCGTATCTTGTTTCGGGAAAAGCCGGCCTGTGTGCCCCATTTTTCCATGCTGGGGACCCCAATAATGTTTTTTTGGTGGGCCTGGATTTGGACATGCCCAGTTAGGGGGCTGTAGGGATGGCCTCCTCCCAAGCAGCTGTGGACCACACAGTGGCTACTGTCCAAGTGAGTCCTGGATACTGCCATCTCAGGCTGCGCCCAGCAGGTGAGCTGGGTGCAAGATACATCAGCTGGCATTCGGGTCACCTGATGTCAGGATCCTGCCTCCACACTTGCCAATGCCTAATGCTGTAACCAATAAAGTTGTGGCCTGTTTCAATCTTACCAACCATGTCTGTACTTGTCATTTGTGTACTGCTTAACTTTGCACTCACATAGATTTGGGGTTCGGACAACGCTGGGTGTTATGGGTGGGGGGTGGGTGATCCCTGTGGGAGAGGCCAGACCTCTGGATCCCCTGCTCAGCTTGGGCCAGCAAGGAGATTGTAAGATGGTTTGATTCTCCTTAAAAAGGTAGAGAAAATTGGCATATTAAAACAACTCTTCATCATCATCATCATCATCTTCTTCTTCTTCTTCTTCTTCCCTGTAAACAAGATTTGTATAATTTGAACAGAGAGGATAACTGCAGCATAATATCACAAGGTAGGGATAACATGACCTATGGTATGTAGTGCTTCATGGATTCTATAAATGGATTCCTGTTTTGCTCCTTGGGGGGGGGGAATATGTATGACTGGAAAGAAGGAAGTGTAAGTGTTCCTGATAATAACTGTATCTGGCAGAAGGTTCAAGATGGAAACATGAGTAGTCACTAATAAAAACAATAACTGAATAATTTTATTTGAAATAAAAAATGGTTACGATCCAGATGCTAATCTAACATTCTAGAGAAGTCCAGTGTTTCAGTTGCCATTGATTAGATAAATGAATATGGAATGAAATCTTGTTACAGTTACTGCATGTAACTGTACATGCAGAAAAAGACTGAAGACCACCATTCTAATTTGCCAGGTATCAGTTTGGAAGGAATCCCAAGTTTTGAACCAGTGGCAAATGAATATATTGCAGTGGTTCATAGATATATTTCCTGTGGTGCAATGAGCTGTCCAGTGCTCCATCTTAAGTATATTGATCAACAACTGAACCCGGGATAGAAATCAAATAAATTGATAACACAGTGTTTTTGGATTTCAGAAATGTTCAAGTGAAGCTGATGTATATTTCCAATTAAGTGGGGAAATGCGGTTTCATTTGGTTTAGAATATATTCAAGCAAGATCTTTCTTCCTGAAAATGCATTGTTGGTACAATGAAAAACATCTAAAAACAGACATTCTACATTTCTATAGAGCTCTTCTCAGAAATATAAGTTTTTGGTTTCCCCTGTCTTGTTACCACCAGCAGCATCAACCAGTGTCAGATGGTTAATTAATTGGAGCTCTTTATTTTCTGGGTCATTCTCTTTATTTCCTAACACTGCGGTTTCTAGCATTCAGGTACTGCTGCTTGGATATATCATTATCTGGATGTCTTCCTAAGCTTCTCAGCAGTTGAGAAGCCAGGCTTTCCAAGTACTTATCCTCCCAAATCATTGTTGCTGGAATTGCATCCAGCCATTTACCCATATCTGCCAAATTTTACTCGAAGCCTGACACTACCTGATAATTCTAATCTGTAGCTCTCAGTGGGGAGAAAATTAATTTATCTTCAACCTGGATGTACTGGAAGCTTTAAAATCAAGATGTTCCAGAAGAAGAAGTGTGAAAGTTTTGCAACGTCTTCAGCTCAGTCAGACAAAATATTGAAGCAGCGGTAAGGCTGGTCATGATGATAGTTTGTTCAAAACTGATCAGTTCTTCTGCTTGTGAAGCGATAACAGATACAGCCAAGATAATTGGACTTCTTTTACATTTGGCCCTTCTGGCATTCTGTACCTCCTCAGTTCTGACAATATTGTTGAATGCAGCTGCTCTCCCAGACAACCCACATGAGACCCTACATCAGTACTATTAGACAGAAATATGTATGACATTTCCTCCACTTTGTGTCTATGCTGTGCTAATGTATCGATGTATATCCACTAGTTTCAGCAAAGATGTCTTTTCCTAGACACCTTTGAATTAGTGAAATAGGCTGACTCTTTAGAAAAGTGTAAGTGAATAAAACAAATGATCTTCTCACCTTTAAAAGGTGAAGAATGTATCTCCAAAGGCAAGTTTGTTCCATAATCTCAGACTGTGTGAAGAAGTATCTTCTTTTTTCTGTCCTTCTTTAACCTGTTCTATGAACCTAATGTTTTGAGAGAATAACAGAAATAATCCAAACCATTCATTATTCTAGAAATGTCTATCATGCTTCCATTTGTTTCTTTGTTTTTTTCTAGACTAACAGCGCAATTCTAAGAACACTTTTTTCTTAGAATAAGCCTCACTGAATAAACCTGAGTAGGATTCTGAGGAGACCTGCTTAGGATTTTTCTCTAAATGCTTTAGCCTTTGCTTTTGGGGAAGGAGCTTCATCTCCTTTGTCATTTCAGTTAACCTTTTTGTCACCATCCCAACTCCAGGTAAGACATCTGCTGGGCTTTGGTTGCCTTGCTGTCCTCTGGGAGGAGAGGAACCCATGGAGGGGAGGAGAAGTCCAAGTTGGGTGCTGACCCCGAACACAAAGCTTAACTCAGTTTGAAGTAAAACATGGATGAAGGATTTGACAGATTTTTCACACAGTGTTCCATTCCTCTTTTCTAATAAACTACATCTTGCAAAGGCATAAGCATTTTCATCCTGAATCTTCACTTTTGCAGAAGCATATGGCAAACTTGGATTTATTATTAATTTATTGCTAAGCATTTGCCAGTAGAATGGATTTGCTGGTGAAACATGTTTGCAATTCACCCCACATAGCTTTCCCTCCCCCAAAATAGAAATAGAGCTGCCCTATGGGTCCTCGCATCTTGATGAAAATTGTCTATCTCCACTGACAGGGCAAACCGTAAATGCTCCTCTATCAAAGACAAAGACATATATTCTTTTTATTCGTACATTAATAATTGATTGTATGAAACATCCTCTTATTATTTCATGAACTGGGCCACTCTCTGCCGCTCCAAATTGCTAATAATATCGTTAAGCTGTTTCATCACGAGCCATCTTGATTTTACAGTAAATTTGGCTTTCTTGCAAAGCTTCAAGAACTGCACTATAATTGCAGCTCCCATGGATTCTTTAGTCTCCAGCCACACAATGCAAATACCGATTATAAAGATATTCAGCTGTGTGGGAGGAAGAGTCTGTTTGTACTCCACAATACCTGGTTTTTTAAAAATTTGTAACAGTTCATTAAAAAAAAAGATTACTCAGAAATGAATTTCCTGTGGTTCTTCCTACTTGAATGCATTGAATACCGACATTTTGGAGATGGTGGTATTTATCTCTCTTTTGAATGTGATGGGCCCTATACAAAGATGACTAGAGATTTTATTGTATTTAAGCTAAATTAGACATTTCAAGGTACTGTGTGGTTTTTTTTTTCATTTGGTATAGATGTCCAATATTAGAGAAACAAGATGACAAATGGGTTGTTAAAACAGGCAAGCTTAAATCTTTACAGGTATTGATTTCGTTCAGCAGTCAGACTTCCTAAATAAATGTTAATTAGATCATGGCTTCTTTCTGCCTGAATAGGAAATCCTGTCTCCTTTGATGTTAATTTAAATGGTTATTACCAGTGTTTTTGAATATCCCATCTACTTATAGGCATATCAGGATGTTGATTTTTCTTTTCCACTAATACTAGAAAATTGTAAGAGAAAGTTTGCAGGATCCGATCAATATCCTGTTCAGTTCCATATCCTGTTTCCCATAGTGGCTGCTCAGATACTCCAGAATATTCACAAGCAGAGATGCAGAGGCCAGAGAAACAGAGGCCAAAGCTGTTGTTGGTACCCACATAGAAACTAGCACTCAGAGGTACACCATCTCTAGTTCCATTTAGCTGTGACTATTGCATCCTTATTCACACAGGCATCTCATTTCTAATGTAGGATGTTAGTTATACAGCTGACCCAAATCCATGTCACTAGATCTCAATGAGAGGTTCACCTCTCTGGCACTGTTCCACTGCTACCAACAGAAATAAGAACCTTTTATCACATACAACTGCCAGAAGCATATACCGTATTTTTCGCTCCACAGGACACACCTTTCCATAAGACGCACCTAGTTTTTAGAGGAGGAAAATAAGAAAAAAAATCTTGTTTTCCTCCTCTAAAAACTTGTCCTATGAAGTGAATGCCCTGGGATGTGGGCAGGGCTGCACAGAGCAAGCCAGCGCACACGCCCAGCTGGCTGTATGCACCACCCGCCTCTCAGCTGTGAGGCGGGCGGGTGCACAGAGCCGGCTCACTTCGTTCCAGTGCGCCAAGCGCACACAGAGCGGCCTGGGAGGCGGGCAGGCGCACAGAGCCGGCTCGCATCATTCCAGCACGCCAAGCCGGCTCTGTGCTCCCCCCCCACTTCCCAGCTGGGAGGCGGGCAGGCGCACAGAGCGGGCTGGGCGGGCGCACAGAGCCGGCTCTGTGCGCACATTCACTCTATAAGACGCACAGACATTTCCCATCACTTTTGAGGAGGAAAAAAGTACGTCTTATGGAGCGAAAAATATGGTACATATATATGCATGTTCAATCCCATTGGAAACAAAACCATCCCTTCTTGTCTCTTAGTGGTAGAAAGTGCCATCAAGTCACAGCAGATTTATGGCAACCCCATAGGGTTTTCAAGGCAAGAGACAAACAGAGGTGGTTTGCCATTGGCTGCCTCAGTGTAGCAACTCTGAACTTCCTTGATGGTCTCCTAGTTCAGTACTAACCAGGGCTGACCCTTCTTAGGTTTTGAGCTCTGACAGGATTGGTGTAGCCTAGGCCATCCAGGTCAGGGCTTTTGACTATTACTTTCTTCAAATTAAGAACAGGCATTCCCTAGCCTTGTTTCTTGGGAAGCATGTCCCAAGGATCTAGTCATGAATCATTGTCATTGTATTATTGCAACCATTCATATCTGGATTTTCCTATGTGGCAAAGACAATCCAGTTGTGAATGATTGCTATTGTGCTAAAGATCTCATGGAACTGCTGTGAGGGTAAAATGGAGAAGAGGAGAACAATGTAACTTGGGGAGAATGATGGGGTATAAATGAGGCAAATAAATAATAAATATAATTGAAGACAGAGGGCAGAAAAAAGTTAATTAGGCTGGTGAATAAGAAGGAGAAAAGGAAGCAGGAAAATGGGAGGAGGGAAAGAGGAAATGACAGGGGGAGGGGATTCATGGGGAAATGAGATAGTGCTCCCTGCAAGTCCTTGCAGCTGCCCCACTTGAATATATATGAATGTGCCACACCCTCTCTTCAAGGAACTCCAGGTGGTATTCATGGAAGTACTCACATTTATCGTTTCAACAATCTGTGAGTTTAGGCTGAAAGAGAGGTTATCAAAGAGCTTCATTGGTGAGCTAGGATTCATACAAAATTCAGTTAGTAGTTCATCCAAAATGTTGTAGTATATTGGATAGAGAGTTCTTCTGAATCTAATGGTCAAACAAGACGTGACAATTTTTAACATGTGAGGTCTGAATCACTTTCTCTGCAGCCACACAGCAGCTATGGGGAACTCATTTTTAAATCATTGAGAGGCCCAATTTGGCCAATTAGGACATGACTGGGGGAGGAGTTCTGACTCTTCACCATGCTGTTTGCTTCAAAATGGAACAAATACCACCACCCCCCAGCCATTTTGGCAAGGGGAAATGATGCTTCCACCCCCATGCTGCATTCCTGAGCTGAATCAGGACCCTACAGAGCTTTCAAAAGGAGTTTTCCACAGCTGCTGTGTGGCTGCAAGGAAAGCAAGTTGCGTCATGGAAATATGTCACATCTGGTTTGGCCTCAAGTTCAATGTCCCATCCTCTACACCCCACTGGCTCTTGAGAAAATACTAGCTGAATGTTATATGTACAATAACTTTAGACCTCAAGGATAGCATCAATAAGGGCCCTTTTATGCTATCTGTACATATTATATATAAACAGAGACTTACATTGCTGTTCAAAATTTGGTATGGAGTTCCTAGGATTGCAGCTATCCCATCTTACATTAAAACTTGCCCAAAGCTGTTCAGTAGAAAAGTGACTGAAACTCAACCTCCCAAATTCAAGTTCATCAAACTGTGCAAGCAATACCCAGATAAAAGGATTATATCTCTGGCTCTCTCATTTATTTGTTTTATTTATTTATTTATTTATTTATTTATTTATTTATTTATTTATTTATTTATTTATGTTATTCATAGTCTGCCTCACAGAGAATCAAGGCAGATTATCTCATCTATTGCTTGATCAAGAATACTTGTTCTGTCTAATTATATTGACATTTCACTATAACTACTGAATGTTCCAGCATGGTGACAAGATGTTCCATATCATTCTATGTTAAGTGCTTCCTGTTCTGTTTGACTGGCAGATGTCTTAGGCAAGCCACTTTCTCTCAGCAGTAGCCTTTGTAACTGCAATATGGAATTAATAATACTGGCCTATCTTCAATGGCTGTTACAAGAGGGAATTAATTATTGCTTGTAGAACACTTTGAACACTCAAAAAATACTTTATAAACCCTTATTGTTATTTCTTATAACGATGATGGTGCAATAATATTTTGACAGCAGGACAGAGGTTTTCATTATTATTATTTTTGAAGAAACCAACTTATTAATGTTTCCTTTTTTAGTGATTTGTATTCCACTTTTTCCTCATGCTCAAAATTTCACAGTGAATAATACCAGTCAATTAACATTATTTAAAACAATAAAATAACAATTGGCTCTCAGAAACAGTACCCACAATACATCATATCCCTCCAATGATTAAAAGCTCATTTTAAGCCTTTTTGGCAGCTGAATAATGAGACCCCAATATCTCTGTGGGTGTACTGTTCAGAACTACAAATGCTCATCTCATGTGGTTTTAAGCTACCCAAAGAAATGCTCAGTTAAGTAGTAGTAACAATATTTTGTCTAGGTCTAAAAGCCCTCCTGAATTGTTGCCATCATTTTGTCATCTAACTAATAGCCCAATATTTCTATACAATAGTGCTGTAAAAGCTATTCTCACAAAAGGTTTTTATATTTAAGTAGCTTTGGGGAGGAAATGAGTGTGTGTTTTATACTGCCATTTATGAGAGAAGTAACATAAATCATAGCATCATCCAGACAGCTATTTAAATTTTTTTGTTTCCTGGAGGCATCTCCCCACAGACATCTAAATACTAAATTCAGAGCCATGAGGAGAACATGAGGAGCCCCTTGGAGGCTAGCCAATAGTTAATGAAAATGGACCCTCCGTGCCCTTACTACAGCTAAAAGACTAATATTACAACTATGGCAGGAAAAAAACTTTTTTGTCCAGATTCAGGTATATTAGTCCTGGAAATATTAGTTTTTCCAATATCCCCAAATTCTAATACCAATATTTGGAGGGGGGGGGGGAATCCAAACTTTTGGGATCCATTATTTCCTATGGGAATTTTTTCCAGGTGGCTGTGGGGAGGGGGTTGTTTTTGAAAGTACAGGTACAGTGGAGCTGCTGGGCTGGTCCTTTAAATAAAACCCTCAAATTTTAAGTAGATTGGACCAAGGGGTCCAATTCAATGGGTACCTGGGCAAAAGCCATGACTGCAAGGAGCAATCATTGGTCAAATCATGCCTCCCATGGAAGAACCAACATAGCAAACCAAACCCAGCAGAACGATTGCAGAACCCAGTAATCTGAGTACAACAACAAACCAATGTGCCAAGCCAAACAGAACCAAAATCAAACCAGAGAATCTCTGCAGTGGAAACTCAAGTGGGAAGCAGTTTTGCAAGGGGGACTAGACAACACATCCATGAACCATACAAAAAAATTGAATTGGGGAAATGGTAGACGTGTTTTTTGAAAGCATATAATGCTGATTTCAAATTCAAGTAGAATTTGAAATAGTGACGTGTGGATGCAAATATTTCTAACATGCCTAAAATAGACACTGTACAGCATTTCAAAACTGACAAGAAACTTGCTTGCAGGTTTACAATTTAATAATACCACCAAATTGCAGGAAAGGAAACAACATTTTTTTTAAGTTTCATCTTTGTGTTTTCCCATTCATGAACTTGCCCTAACCTGAATGTCCCAGGCTGCCTTATCTTGTCAGATTTCAGAAGCTAAGCAGGGTAAGCCCTTATTAGTACTTGGGCAGGAGACCACCAAAGAAATCCAGGGTTGTTATGCAGAGGCAGGCAATGCCAAACCACCTCTGTTCATCTCTTGTCTTGAAAACCCTATGGGGTCACTATAAGTCGGCTGCGACTTGACAGTATTTTACACACACATTCATGTGAAAGCACATGTCTGGATTTAGTACTTCTGCAAAGTTTCTGGTTTCCCCCCTCTTTTTTCTCTTTTCTCTTGTATTTAAGGAGGAAAATGGAGCTGAGCTCATACAGTATTCACTATAATTGGTGAAGTTTTGGCTGTGCTAAATAACACCTCCAATTTTCAGTGGTTTTAAAACTCTCCTTGAAAAATTGTCCTGACTTTCATTCATTCTCAGTTATCCTCAAGTAGACAATTCAAACTGGTTGCACAGCATTGTGATGCCATCCCATTCACTGCCTGTTCTATGATTTGGCATAATGACATATGCAGTGACATATGAAGAAGAAACGGTAGCCATGGGGGAAAAACAACCGCCATCATCAAAGGAATAAGCTTTAAAACAGAGGATAATTGCAACTTCACAAGATTAAAAAGTTATACCTATGGATGCCCAAGTCAAGGGTGGACTAGAACAGCATGCAATTCCCTTGTGCTAATATGCTTGCCCCCCTCCCCTTCCCTATCCCCTTTGATTCCTTTCTGTGTGGGAAGTGGATTGCACTAAAAATAACCCCCCAGGAGGAAAAGCACCTGCCAGACCACAGGATGGAGTGTCCTAAACAAACATGGGTCCCAGTCCATCTTCACAAGGGGGGGAAGGGTTTCTGGCTGATCAAGAAAAACCCCACTGATTCATTTACACATTCATAGAAGCAGTTGGAGCATCATGGAGGGCTTGTTTGGGTTTCCAGGGAAGCCAGGCCCTCCCACAGGACCGAGGCCAGGGCATGGGAGAAGAGAGGTGTCACTCTTCCCTGCCCAAGATGTTTTCTCTACCGACCCCCCACTCTCACCCCAATCTGCTGCTTTGAGACCTGGGAGGGAAAATGACCACTATCCCTTTTGTACCCAGTGTTCTCCCCCCCCTGGACTACAAGTACTCAGAGCTGGATTCCTTTTAATAGGGGTAACAGGGTGAGGGGAGAAAAAACTCTTCTTCAGTGCCATGTCAGCACCCCCCCTCCAGTGTTCACTGCTCTTGGAAACAGGTAAAAACCTGCTGTGCTTGGAGAGTGTCACTAGTCCCCCTTCAAAACCTGGCTGGAATATCTCGGCAAAGGCCAGAGTCAAAAATAAGACTCACAACCCTGCATTCATCCGTCAGGAAAGTGAAGTTCACAGTGTGGTGTAGAGGACAGCATAGCGGACTAGGACCCTGGCCAAGTGCCAGCCTAGCCAGTCCCTCCAGGACCTCTCTGCTCTTCTTGCCTCTCTGTTTAGCATTGGTGCCACCCACCTGACGGGGCTGCTCCTGGTTGCTGGAATGTGCAGGAGACAAAGAGGAGGCTGAGGTGGCAAAGGCAGTGCTGTGCTTTGCGCAGGGTGGTGACATCCCTTCCAGGCCAGGCACCTTTCACATGGCTACCTTTCACCCCTGCAGAATGCTGCTTTGTTGGGTCCACCACACCAGAGCTCCCTTCTTCAGCTACTTGCCTGCAAGTGCCCCCAGTTGCACCTCCAGAAGGCTGAGCCAGTGTGCAGTGCCAGGCTTGAAGGGTGGCCACAGCTAGCCGCCCTAGCTGCATGCCTTTCCCCGCTGTGAAGATGGCAATTGCACACATGTCAAGTAAGTCTTCTGCCGCCCCTCTGCACACACCGCTGGGGCAAGCGCTCCCCCCACCCCACCCCACCCCCTAGATCCATCCCTGCCTTAGTCATGGCAGACTAAGTGTGCTTCTAAGACTCGTCCTTGGGATACTCACTGTGCTCAGGCTTTCAAGGGAGCACTCCAAAATAACTGAGAGGAGACTGGGGATCAGATTTGAGGGATCTCTGCAGGAGGAGGGGACATGGGCCTTACACCCTCTTTGCACATAGGGCTGTGCAAATGATGAAAAGCTAGGTTAGTGGAAGTGCCATCTGAAATTGGAGTCAGAGTGGATCTACCCAGAAGGCAGTCCAAATGGATGTCTAGTGCAGCCTGCCCTTAAAATTGTCAGTTTATTTGATAAGCAATGACAAAGACCCACCATTTAATTAATGTAAATAATATAAATAAATAAAATTAGTTGAACCCAAAATTTGGTTGTTTCATATCATCCTTTGGGGTGGTGGTGCTGCTGGGGCAAAAACAATCCTGCATTGAAATATTAATTAATTATTTTTCCTGTGAAAATACATTACCTTCATCAATGTTTGGCCTATCCAAAATGTTTCTGCTTTCAAAGAGAAGATGAATTATATACTATTACTGCAAGTTGTTGCCATTTGTAACTGGCATATTGCAGAGGCAGAATTAATCATTTGATTGATAGCTATGTGTTAAAACAACAAAATTTCAAGCTGCTTTGTCCCCTGTTTTCCTTGAAACTATTTTGTTTTGCTTCATAATCTGTTCTTTAATATAAAAATGCAATTTTACTATGTTGTTCCCTTTATCAATATCTTTTGTTGTTGTTGTTGTTAATGATACAAAAAAGTGATGAAAAGCAGGAAACATTGTCCTAAATCTGCTGTCTGCGTATCCTTAACCCGCTGTCTTTATATGGTGGCTAAATTTAAAAAGTGTTTTTGAAACAGAAGCAAGCCCATATTCTTTTGAGTACATACTGTTGAGTATTTAATTGTTGCTTACACTTAATATTATGTGCTCATATTCCTCCTTGCAGTAATTTGATCTTTGACACTGCCAAATCAGAGTATTATATAGCTGCTGACATCTTATGAGAACTATCAAAAGTAAGGCCACCTGCATCTTAAATGGAAAGAGTCAAACATCCCACCACCACCTACATAATTTTTATTCAATTGCTGCAGTAAAGGATGTGAACCTGCAGCTTAATATTAAATATGCTAGGACAAAATAAGTTATAGTTCTGTTTAATAATTTGGTGGCTAACTCAATGCAAAGTTTGGAGGATAAGTTTCGACAGTCCCTCTAGCATACTAAAAGGTGAGGCCCAGATCCAGTAAAAATTCTCCCATTTCTGCATGGAGGCAGCTTGCTCTGTGTGGTATTGATATTGTTACGATATGGACTGCTTGTATCCCGGACTGGTCATGGCAACCCCAGTCAATACATACCTCCGCCTCTACAGAGTAAGCGGCAAGCCTAGAGCCACCTGGAGAGGAGCGCTCTGTCATCCTGTGAACTGGCAGTCAAGGAGCAGAGGCCAGGTCAACCCTCCAGTGAAGCAGGGGGAGTCCACAGTTTGCAGTGCCCCTGTTCCAGTGGCAGCCATGTTGCAGGGAGCTGACAGCACGCAAACAGCGGCAGCGCATCCCCCACCCCTGAGCTGATCACCTTAATTAGCTCAGCATTAAGAAACGTTAAGGCATATTTTTGTCTGAATAGGAATAGGTATTGTCACCTGGGCCTAACGCATACCTATTACTATAACTGGATCTGGGCTTATGTCTTTCACAGTACAATTTAGTCTAAGCTCATTCTCATCGATAGGCCTGGATTGGAGCAACTCTGTGCAAGATTTTACCATAAGTCTTTCAGTCTCCTTTTCTCCAATGATATTCCATAGTCTAGAACTGGTGAGGTATACAGGTTTAGAGACTGTATTATGAATCAGAAAGTCCCTCCTTCAAAGTCTATCTCTGAAATAAAGTCATTCCCTCTTGTTATATTTCTTTCATCTACAGCATGGGAATAATAACACTGACATGCCTCACTGGGTTGTTGTAGGGATTCTATGAATGAATATGAAGTGTTTTCAGCATTTGAAAGCATATGCATGTAAGGTATATATACTGTCATTTAAATCTCAAGCTCAACATTGATCTCTGAATTGAGTGTAGGAAAAATGAAAATGGAAATCTGCTTTCCACTTGAGCAACACAGATTTGCCCTTGGGAAACCACATCTACTATGCTACTGTTCAGTTGTACTTTTCTATGGATGTGTTTTATCCATTGTGCCTGCAATCCCATGGAAATGGAGAGGTTTGTTCTCCCCTTAAAGATTACTCTTGAACAAATGGGTTTTTGTATGTGGCTGCATTCAGAAGTCATGGACAAATAGTGGTTTGTTTATGATGGGCATGGACACAGCTTGCAATGTTCACTTCCCTCCTCCCGTCATATGTGAAGATCAACTAAAGGAGTCCAGGTATGGGAAGCCTCAAATCAAGATTCAGGTGCCTGGATGAACCATGGGTTGTTTTCCTTCCCAAAACTGGGATTCTAAACTGGAATTAAATTGAGGTGTAGCATTCCAATTTGAGAAAGCAAAGGACAAATTATAATTTGCCATGACACTTATTGTCTGACTAGGCATGCTAGAACATCTGCCAGTTCAGCTCGTATTCTGTTTACTGATAGTGAGCAGGGAGTCATTTTTTCTCTGAACAGTTTGGCTGTTCATAAATAGTTTAAGTTTATTCATTGGGTTATTTTTGTGTGTGTTCAAAGGTAGTAGGAAAAGAGGAAGAAAAGAGATGGATTGACTTAATGAAGGAAGACATGACCTTCAGTTTGCAAGACCTGAGCAAGGTTGTTACTGGTAGGATGTTTTGGAAGTTAACAATTATAGGGTTGCCATAAGTTGGAAGCAGCTTGATGGCACATAACACATACACATGATTTGAGGCTCAGTGAGTTCAATTTGATTATATGAACAGTATCTGTTACCTAATCACAAGTTAGGAAACCCAAACAATTTGTTGTAATTATATTTATCAGTGTTCATGGAATATTTTCACAAATGCAGGCCATCTGGACAACACATTCTGGGCATTTTAGCTAGTTTCACTTAACAGATATTAACTTCACTGAAAGAATCTGGCTCTGGTATGCTATAGCATGTGTGAAAAGGAACAGGACAGTGATAAGCTTCAGAAAGGAGTGCTGGAAAAAGAGCCCAGTGAATAGCTGTATGGGAAAGGCTGGGTGACTTTGATCAATGTTTTTGTATGTAGGGATGCTGTGAACTTTCTGGCGAGTAGTTTCAGCAGGCTGCCACAGACATAGCCTTAGCTACCTCACAGGATTTTTGTAAGAGGAAGAAGAGCATGGCACGATAGCATAGTGTATTAGTTAGATTAGGATGTGGGAGACCCAGGTTCAAATCCCCACAACGGCATGGAAGCTCGCTAGGTGACCTTGGGACAGTCAGTCTCTCAGCCTCACAGGGTAATTGTTGGGAGGATAAAATGGAGATGGAGAACAGCGTTGTAAGCAACTTTGGGAGCAAATTCAGGCATGAATAAATGCATAAATAGTGATTTACATTGCCCTATACTCCTTGAAAGAAAGGCAGGGTAAAAATGTACTATTTATTTGTTTGTTTACAAAATTTGTTCCACACATTTCTTCTTTTACCAGGGCCGCCAATTAGCTAACAGATTATAAACAGGCATAATAAAGTGCAAGAATCCAGTAGCACCTTAAAGACTAACAAAATTTCTGGCAGGGACTGAGCTTTCGTGAATCACAGCTCACTTCTTCAGATTCTTCAGATAAATAATAAAATGCCTCTTAAAAACCATTACAAAAACAATTAAAATCAAAGCCAAAATACATATATAAAACCATGCAAACAACAATTAAAACATAGAGCGGGAAGGAGAGATCACTGAGGGAATGTCAGACAAAACAAAAAAAGTCTTCACATAGTGGCAGAAAACAGCAACAGAAGGGGAAAGGTGAATGTCCCTGGGGAGAGTGTTACAGAGTTTTGGTGCCAGAACCAAGAAGGTCCTCTGTTGCATTGCACTCTTCACCTGAGCAGGAGATAGAAATCAGCTTATCTCTTCTATAGCCTATTAAAACTCTCATTTGCACAATGGGAATAGGAATTTATTAACTTGCAAATGGGTAAACTTTACCCCCTTTCTCAGTATCTTTCAGCAGAGAGATGAGAGGTTTTATTTTTGCAACAATGGTAAACATATGCCCCAGTATTTCTGTAACCTGGGCTGGATTCTGACTCAATTTTTCACTAGTAGAAGGCAATATATTCACTAGAACTGAACTTCCTGCCTCTCCTTCTCTTCACAGTATACCATTCCGAATGCTTCTTCTGGGGGGACTGTGAGCCCCTAGGGATAGCATGATGGGTCAATAGGAGATCTGCAGAAGGAGGGAGAAATTGGAAGGAGAGGGAAAAAAAAACAATTCAGTTGGCAGACAATATAGTTGGATTTCAACCCTTTGTTACCTTGGCCTATTCATGCTTATTCTTGGTTAGCCAAATCTTGATCTTATAATTGTGTGGGAACTGACATGTGAAAAAACTAAGAAAAGGTTGCTACGTGAGAGGTTCACAATGCAGTTAGAGCACATATGGCCAACATATTTAACACAAGTCATGCTCACAGTACAGAACATAGGAATCCTGCTCCTTTGGGAGGATTTGGAGAGATAGCCAAGATTATAGATCTGATGCCATGTTATAGCCATTCCCACTAGATCTCCAAATCCTGTCCTAGTGCCCCACAGCTTGTCTTTAGTTGTACTCATACTACAGGTTGGCGTCTCACAGTTTTTGGTAAACATTGAATGTCACAATCTGCACTGAATTATGCATCAGATATAGAGTGCAAAGTCCAATACATTAGTGAACCAGTTTTAAATAGAAAGTATTTTGAAAGTGGAAAAAGTCTGTAGTGGAAATCAAATTTTTTTAAGAAACTTTCCCACAAAATATATGCACTAACTATGATTAATTTCCACTTATGTATTTTTGCCATTTCCTCTTTGGGGTAATCAGGCATGAAGTGCTCCTGCTGTTTTCTTGATTATGGATATCTAGTTGTCTAGCCTTAAATTGTTAAATGTGGGGTTTGTAACAGTTTTTCTTTAATGTGACAGACGTTCGTATACCAGCCAAGGTTTTGATATAAACAGAACTTTTAAAGTCAGAGCTACCACTTGTTTCTTCCTTGGTTGCCCTCTAAAAACACAGATTGAATGGGAGATGTACCCAAGAAAGGCACGGCAGATTTATTTGGAATGATGGATGACTCTGCCAGCATGTTTTTCCATCACTATTTTGATAAACATTTGCCCATCTGTGCTTGCGCATTTTGTTTTCAGGAAGGTAGTTTTTCAAAATCTGTTAGGAAGGCATTGCTATGCTGTTTCCCTTCACTTCCCTAAGAATACCAGTGAAGATAATAATAATACTAGAGGCACAGCAATTTAATTTATATCACAGCTTTCATCCTAAGTCACTTCACGAACTATATGTAAGCAGCCATCTATATAACCGCTGAAATGCAGCACCTTCATCTCTTAGATGAAACCCAGTGACTAAAAGGTAAACAGATAATTTCTGCATATCAGTTTCAGCAACAGGGGGTAAAATTTTGGTCTATGGATCAGATCAGACTTCACACAGCATTGGAACAAGCCATTGGTAACTTTTGCCATTGCCAATGCAACTTTTGCTAATGTAATGAGCAAGCTAAACTTAGCCAAGAAGCAAAACAGATGCTAGCTTGTAACACTGATGAATTTCAATTGGGGAATTCATACTGCAAACCTATTTCAGAAAGGTTCACACTACTTTTGAATTGGACCCAGGTCACTTCATATTAGGGATTTATTTGAAATGAGGTTCATATAACTTCCCTTCAAATGCAACACTTGTTGCTTGAGTGTGGGAACTATCAAGAACTGGGAAGAGTATCTGTGTGTGTATTACAAGTATCCTTTTTGAGCATTCACAACACTTTCTTAGGGTTTTTATTAATGGAATATATCCTGAAAGCAATTTATTTAAAGGCAAGTAGGATTTACCTCCCCCAACATATGCACATCAAACTGTATGAGCTGAGAGATCAGTATTGAGGAAGGATCATATAATCTCTGTATGTGTAAAGGAAATGCTGATTTGGGATCTCTGCATCTTGAATGTCATTTCAGCCTCTTTAAGGTAAATTGTGTTGATGAATCACAATCAACTCATGGTGACCCCATGAAGTTCCAGCTCATGGAGTTTTCCAGGCAAGAGATGAGCAGAGGTCAGTTGCCTTCCTCTGAATAGCAGCCTTGGTGGTCTTCCATCCAAATCTGATCCTACTTAGGTTCCAAGCTGTGATAAGATCAATCTTGTCTGGGCTATTAGCGCTGCTACTCAGCATCTTTAATTTTATGTAAAAGATGCCACACTTTTTTCATGAGGCAACCTCACTACCCCAGTTGTTGCTAGCCTTAGTAATGAAAGAAGATAGGCAACAGGTAAAAAAATAATGGGGTATATGTAAAAGCTGTATGTAAAAATTCATCTCCCATTAACGAATGAAAACAAGTAAAAAATCAAGTAAAGAATAAGAAGAGGCACAATAAGTATATTATAGAAAACAAATAATTCTATTACAAAAAACAAATAATGTTAAAGAATGTAGTGACCCATATATGATTCCTCCTCCCAATAATCTGTGCGTATATTTACTACGCAGTGTATAAGGGCTGGCCAGAGTAGGGCTGTCGATTCGGTTCATCCCGAACCGAAAAAAAGCCAAATTTCCCATGATTTGGCGGTTTTTAGTTTGGATGGAACCGAACTCAAAAAAGGTGGGAAAATGGGGAGCCAAATTCAGCGAGTTCGGGGTGTTCGGTGAATAAATTCAGCAAATTCGGGGTTCGGCGCAGCAGCATAACCATCAGTTAGTAAGCAGCATTCTCCCTCGGCCAATCGGTGGCCAAGCTGGGTCTTCTTCTGGCCAATCAGTCGCGATTGAGTGCATGAGCCCAGCTGCTGCGCGGCCCGGGGAGAGAAAGAGAGAGTATCTGTTTGTGTGTGAGTGAGATCCCCCTTGAAGGGGGTCCGTGTGCACATTCGAGCCATTCCGGGCTTGAAGGGGCCCATTTTTGGGGGTAGAGCTCCCAAACTTTCAGCATAGCTTCAGAGGACCCTTCTTGCAAGAACCCCCACGTTTTGTAAAGATTGGATCGGGGGGTGAAACATGGGCCCCGGAAGGGGTCCCCCCCTTAATATGCATTTTTATTCCATTTACAGCACACATTCGCACCATTCCGTGGCTGCAGGGGGCGCATTTTTTGGGGTAGAGCCCCCAAACTTTCAGCATAGCTTCAGAGGACCCTTCTTGAAAGAACCCCCAAGTTTTGTGAAGATTGGGTCAGGGGGGCTGAGATATGGGCCCCGAAAGGGGTCCCCCCTCCTTAATGTGCATCTCTGACAATGAGGGTTTGCAATTAGCAGAGCTTGCCGCCCACGCCCAAAGCTCCCAGCCCTGACAAACAGCTGAGCTGCGGGGAGCAAAGGCGGGGCAGGTGCGAAGAAGATGGAACAGAAGACATCCACAGTAAGACCCGTTTGGGGGCTTTTCTCTATAATTTTTCTCCTGTGTGTGTGTGTGTGTGGGAAGCAGAGTGTGTGTGTGTGTGGGGAGGGAGCAGATTCTGTGGGTGGGGGGGAAGCCAAAGGGGGCTTTCGCTGGGTGTGCCCCCTCGAGTCTCTCTCTCCCTGGTTTGAGGGGGGGCTTCAGTTGAGTGTCCTCAGGTTTTCCCTCATTCATAAGAGCGGTTAGGTCTATTTGGATGCTTGCTCAAAACTGGTTTTCAAATGGTGACTTAAAGAATGCATTTGCCTGGTCCCGAGTCCAATGCAAAAGGGGAAATTCCACCCCCTCCTGCTCCTTTAGCGTGCCTCTGTCCCTTTCCATGGTTTGCAAACTCCCAGGTGTCAGGTGTTGCTTTGCATGGTTGCAAACCTGTTGCTTTGCATGGTTTGCAAACTTCTTTGCACCTGCCCCGCCCTTGCTCCCCGCAGCTCAGCTGTTTGTCGGGGCTGGGAGCTTGAGAGTAGGCGGCAAGCTCTGCTAATTGCAAACCCCCATTGTCAGAGATGCACATCGAGGGGGGACCCCTTTCGGGGCCCATATCTCAGCCCCCCCCTGACCCAATCTTTATAAAACTTGGGGGTTCTTGCAAGAAGGATCCCCTCAAGCTACGCTGAAAGTTTTGGACCTCTACCCCCAAAAATGCCCCCCCGGAGCCACGGAAAGGCACGATTGTGTTTTTAATGGCTTTATTCAGCCGAATGTTCCCCAGAACTCCGGATCTCATGCCGAACTGCATGGACCCGAAGTGGGGGAGTTCGGACTTCGGCATTTCCTGAATAAAAATGGGCTGAATTTTGCCGAATCTGAATTTTAGCGATTTTTTTTTTCAATAGCCCTAGGCCAGAGTCTTTTGGAGCATGGGAAGTGGAATGGGTGGGGAAACATCTTGGCATCAGTACCACATCTCAGCTCTGTTGAGGAACCATCCACTGAAACCCAGGTATTGCAAGACATGTTGGTTGTTTATACTGCACCTTTTTCCTCAATGGGGATCTAAAGCAGTTTACATCATTCTCCTCTCCTCTATTTTATCCTGCTTGGTTTATATTGTATTTCCTTTTGTTGTTGTTGAAAGCTGCTTTAGGTCCCTCCGGGGAGACATCCATCAACCACTCACTCCTTTCCCACCAAGTAAAATCTAAGGGGAGGATAAATCTGTGGCTGCCTGGGTGAGTCACAAGTTGTGCTGATGTGTTTTACTATGTTTCAAATATGTGACCCCCTCAATATCTTTGATTTCTTTTTAAGTTATCTATGCATTGCTGGTTATTATACTCAGTGGGTTTAAAAATAATAATATTAAACTTAATGCTGGAGGCCACTGCATCTTTTTTATAGGGTTGAAAAATGACTGTACTTTTTTTTTAATTATTTGGGAATCTGGATCTCAAGGATAATATTTTTTTTGTCTCAGCACTCTATGGGCCTAATGCCTTTAGCAATGATTGCTCTGGTGGAGCAAACTCCAAAAGGCCTGCACCCTCGCTCCTGTAATGCCAAATCCTCCATCTAGCCCAAAGGCAGCAGGAACAGTTTTGATCCAAGTGTGGTTTGACAGCAGCCCTCCCTCTAAATTGCTAGGAAGATGTACTGCAGTTTTTAAGGGCCAATGAGAGCAATCTCCTGCAGACTCTGATCCTACAAATGAAAATCAATGGTGCAACTTCAAATGCTCCAGCCTTATGAACACAGCAATGAGGGAAGTGAAGTCTCTTGGTTCTATATAAAAGAATATATATATATATATATATATATATATACACACACACACACACACACACACACACACACACACACACAGGATTTTTTTTTTTTGCCTAAACTTAAATTCAAAGAGACATATGTCTTTAAGTTTGGTTTCAGAGATCAATCATTTGCCGCCCAAATGCTCCTTTGTTCAAAGCTGGTTAACATCAGCTGCTTCTGAAAATAGACCTGCACTGACCAATTACTGCTGTTATATAAGCCTTCATAAGCTTTAGTACATTTTTAAAGACTGGGCCTGTCAAGGATATAATATGACAGGCAAGACGTACCAGCTCATGTATGATAGATTTCAAACTAAGTTGGATCTGGCCATCTGTGTAGAAGAGAAGGGGGCATCTTTGTGCAAATTTCTTGGAGGAAGGGCTGCTCTTCTTTTATTTGCTCAGTGTAGTGAGTGCATGAACATTTTCTATAGCACATTATGCGTTGATTTATGCTGGAGCTTTTAAAGGGCTCTAACTAAACAGCTAAATAACTGAACAAAACTAAATGAAGAGCATTTCCATAGTTTGAAAGATCAGTCAGCCCCTTTGCCTAAGAACAGAATAAGAACCCTTTTGGATCAGAACATCTAGCCCAGCATCCTGCTTCCCACAGATGCCACTCAAAGACCATAAGCATGGCATAGAGGCTGAATCCTGCCCACATATGCGCACTCTGAATATTCATGTTCCATTTAGCTAGGGTTACCAGGTCCCTCTTTGCCACCAGCAGGAGGTTTTTGGGGCAGAGTCTGAGGAGGGTGGGGCTTGGGGAGGGGAGGGACTTCAATGCCATAGAGTCTAATTGCCGAAGTGGCCATTTTCTTCCACTGAACTGATCTCTATTGGCTGGAGATCAGTTGTAATAGCAGGAGATCTCCAGCTAGTACCTGGAGGTTGGCAACCCTACATTTTGCTATTGTGGCAAATACCTGTTGATAAATCTACCCACAATAAATTTGTTGGGACTATTGTTAAAGGTATCTTATCTAGTGTCCATTAACATAACTACACTTTGCAATGGATCCTTTTATGAATAAGTACTTTCTTTTGCCTATTCTGAATTTACTACCCAGCATCTTCATTGGGTGCCCCCCAGGTTCTAACATTAGCAATTTCTACTTAACCTAGGATAGGACAGATTTCTTCAATGCCTATGAAACATCAATGGTACATAGTTCCTAAGAAGTAGGACATTCCAAGTGATATATTTTAATTGTTTATTTGAATTTGACAGATGAATGGTCTCATGAAATTAAATATTATGGAAACTCACATGGAACATTCCAGTTAAGATAACTGACAAATAAAAAATTGTTTTGGATCAAAGACTGTACATTTAAATTACAATAGTTACACTTGCACAAAATAATTAAAATTTATTTATTATTATTAATTAAGTTTGATTTCTATCCTGCCCTCCTCAGCCGAAGCAAGGCTCAAATGAAATTAAAATTCATCTGTAAATTTCTAGCTTTATATCTATACTTAATGCCACCAATTAGCAAGGAAAGCAAAAAAACAAAAACACTTAAAGCATGCTTGGTTTGTAGAACAAATGGGGCACAGGAAATGCTGACAGAAAGAATAATGTGATGGAAAATGCCATGGACTCACAGCTGACTTATGGTGACCCAATAGGGTTTTCAGGGAAACAGATGTTCAGAGGCGGTTTACCATTACCTTACACCGCATGGGCTGAGAGAGTTCTGAGAGAACTGTGACTGGCCCAAAGTCACTCAGCAGGCTTCATGTGGAGGAGTGGGGAATCAAACTTGGTTCTCCAGATTAGAGTCTGCTGCTGTTAAGCACGCTGGCTTTCTGAAAGAATAATATAACTGCAGAAATGTTCTGAGCACTAGGATTCACTATTGTCCAGCTCCCCATTTACCATTGCCGATAATCCAGGCTGACTCAGGCATCTCATCCATCCATCCATCCATTTGGCCTTTTCCTCTTGCCAGGAGCATTCTCATCCTTCTAACCCCTCTTCCCCAAAAAAAGTGGGCGACACACAGCAATCAAGCCTTGCTGACACTGTAATGCTTGTAGTTGTATTCATGCACCAAAAACAAGGCATAATTTGTCTGAGATGAGAGTGAATCAGGAAGGCTTTGGTCTTGTGCACACCTGTTCTTCTCCCATAATGTTCCAAGCTGAGATTAAGACTTACTGGTGCACAGTCTTCTAATTAACCACAATTTGTAGTGATGTTTGATTCAGGAAAATTAGCAAACTGCAGTTAGTTTATCAACTCAAAATCAGGATTCTAAAGCTGTAAACCACAATCCTCAATTTGAAAAACACTTCTGAGAAATTGTTACCCTTGACATGGTGTGCAAAGAGAAGTAGTGTGGATAAGGGAGGAAGCACACAAGTTCAAAAACTTCTAGCTTGTTCTCAACTTGAACAAACCATGGTTTGTTAATGACATGTGGATGAAGCAGATGACAGTATTATTTTGCTATGAGCTTGGTGGCATATCTCTTCCACATTGTTTTTCATCCAAGGAGAACTATGACAGCAAGAACCCTAAGCATCAAGGTTAGTTCATCTCCACAATCAGGAGAAGGTAATAATCCATACACCATAATAATAATATGGTAATAATCCAGACGTCACCTGGCTGGCATCAAGGCTAGCTCCAAAGGCATTAATACAGCCACTGGAGTTCTTCAAGCTCCCAGTTGGTGGTACTGGAGGAGATGGAGGGCATAGTCTATACCTGTCATTGCTTCCCAGAGCTATGCCATTGCCACCTGTGTCTATAGTGAGTTATATACATGCTCGGGTTGGCAAAACACTTTGAGACTAAATATTGCTTCTTATCTTGGGAGTTCAGGAGAACTTCAGCTTCATAAATCATGCAATGCCAATTCACTCTACTCTTGATCATGATACCACTACTTTTGTCATCCAGGGTGACCTCTATTCCCTATGGGGCCCACTTCAAATTTCAAGTTGCTCACAGCTCTGAAAATGGAGTCAGGTGGAGCTTAGCCACTATCTCACAGATACACTTAGATGTTCTACAACAGATTGTACTCAGTGACAAAGTCTTTCTTCTTTTCTTCATATCTTCCTGTACTTGCTTCTTATACTAATCAGGTTTTTCACTGTAATTAGCTCAAAACTTACTGTACAATCAAGCAGATCATGCATATAAAATAGCTGGAAGGACTACAGTCAGAGACCCATCACATTTACATTCACCTAAATCAACTTCCATTGGAACTCAACATTGTAATGTCTCAAGGGCTAACATTTATCAGATATCAGAAATATGAACGCAAAAATAAGAAGATGCATGCACAATTCTACTCTGCAGAAATCTCAATTAGTGAAATACAGGTTCATGTTGTTGATGTTTGTCAGTGAAGTCAGTTCCTAATAGAGCTCTTCATCTTCTAAATATGCTTTAGAAGATGGCTTGAAAATATCCCTTGAACTGCACAAGTGTATTGAGCATTCCTCAGAGTCCTGGATACTCATAACTTTATATTGCATCTTAGACTTAAACTGCATCAAAAGTTCTAAAACACTCTTTCCTCTTATAGACTTCCACAGGATCATTAAGGTGAACCTAGTTTCTTTTTAGGAAAAAAGAAGAAGAATCTCATTACCTTTATGATGAAAGTTGATGTTATGCACAGAAACTCACCATAGTTTTCAGAAGTGTGCTTGTGTATGTATTCTCTGTTGTGACAAGACAGCAACTTGAGTTTTGCAAACTTGTTTTGTTTTGGTTGTAGCAGTTCAAGGTCTCATTGCCTGGAAAATGTCCAAAGTGGAGACAAACTAATTGTTAGATGATGGTGGGTTCATGATCCATACACTCACTTCTTTGTCACAGTAATCATCAACAGATAACAGCATGTGTTGAAATCAGTATGCATGGAGGGGGAGGGGGAAGCAACATGCTGGTCCTGTCTCCTGATCATATACAATTACCAGTTTGTGAGCACATGGTCTATGTGCATACCAAGAGTGCTCATGCAGGTTCCATCCCCATGACTGGGAATGCTGGGTTGTTGTTTTTTCAAAAAGAGAGGGCACTTATGCTCATATGCTCTTACACATGTAGGCTCCATGCTCATGAGGTGGCCATCACTCATAGAGAGGAAATGGGTTAGTGCAATCATGCCCTCCCCCCTGTACACATGCCCCCTCTGCTCAAATAGTTTTTGAAGCACTGTAATAATTGTTTGATTAGAGGGGGGGGAGGAATGAGAAGACATTTTTCACACCATGAAAAATGATGGTTTGATCATATGTTTCCCTCTACTACAATACTTTACACTTCTTATTTAAGACTGCATGAGCAAAAAGGTGCATCACTATCTAGGTGAAAGAGATAACAGCATACTTTTATGTGGAAGAAAGTAATAGATGAAGTATGTATATTAGCTGTGTATAAGCTTCTCTCAACTGAATAAAGGCCATGATGGCATTTGGCATTGTAAAGTGGATAAACAACAGCCTCTGTGTACATCTCATTTCCTTCTCTCGTGGTCTCCTTTTATGTGTTTTGAAAGGTAAGTTCTGCCCTTTGCTACCAAGATTGCAAAACAAAAGACCAACCCACTTCACTGGAAAGGCTGAAGTAATACTTGGTATTTTACCTCAGGAAAAGAAATCCTTTAGCTGCAAATTCAGCACAGATATATTAAATCCTTCAGACATACATATAGCAGAGATTAAAAGCAATGACTCATATCGACATAGGCAACTAGCAAATTGAGATGATGGGAGGCTGAATGCTGAGGTGGTAGAATGGCCTGCATCACTTCAGATGGCATGTGAGAGGTCAACCACTCCCCCCATTTCCCCTACGTTAATAATTCCCTTTGCAGGGTGTAAACTATAGGGGGCAGCAGGGCTCAAAGATTTCCTAGCAGGAGCAATCCTCCCTCTGGGTTATAAGGCCCTCAGGGATTTCCCAGTAGGGGCAATCCTCCTCCCCCAAGCTGCCAGGTAACACCATGAAGCTGCTCAGGCTGTCAGGTTCTCAAGTTTAGTCAGTCCTATTTGTTTTTGTAGCAACTTAACAAGTTTTTAGGAAGCACATGGCTGGTTTTGTTTGTTTTTGTAAAGATAAGAGGGGAGGGGCCTTAAATTGATAATATTGTCTGTGAAGAAACAATATATAGAGAGAAAGAGTATGGAAGGGGGAAGGGAAAGATCAATCCATCTAGCAATCAGGAGGGCTCATTGGTTGGACTGAAGAATGTATTTCCTGTAGCCTGAAACACAAACTTTGATGTAAATAAGGCTAGATTCGAGTCCAGTAGCACCTTAGAGACAATAAGATTGTTGAGGGTATAAGTGTTTGAGAGTCAAATCTCCCTTTGTTGGTATCTGACGAAAGGAGCTTTGTTTCTCAAAAGCTCATACCCTAAAAAATATTATTGGTCTCTAAGGTGCTACTGGACTTTAATCTAGCTGTTGTAGTGCAAGTCAACTCAGCTAGCCTCTGAAAATACCTGATGTAAGTAATGGATCAAGAGAATTATGGTTTGCCTTCACAGATGGGATACTAATAATTGCATAATTACTGTATCCTGGTGTTAGGGTTGCCAACATCCAGCTAGAGAGCTCCTGCTATTACAATTGATCTCCAGCTGATAGAGATCAGTTCACCTGGAGAAAATGGATGCTTTGGCAATTGGACTCTATGGCATTGAAGTATATCCCCTCCCCCAAGCCCCACCCTCTTCAGGATCCACCCCAAAAACCTCCCACCGGTGGCAAAGAGGGACCTGGCAACCCTACTGGGTGGCCCTGCCTCTGAAAAAAGAAATGGTCCCATCTCCATTATAACTTTAGGAGGAGTGTTACCAAGGACCTTCTTCCTATCTAGATGTGTACTAACTGCTTTGATTCTATCCTGGCTAAATTTGCCTTGGCAGCCATGTTAGGAACTAGCAATGCCTTGCTTTGGAAAAGGTGAGTCAAGGCTCTCCTCAGACTATGCTAATGAACAGCCAAAACCTTGGATGGGAGACTGATTCACTAATGGTACATCTGCATGCCTAGCCATTGCCACAGGGGCTTGCAAAGCCAAGGACCCACCTTGGTCTATCAAGGTAATTTCATAAGCAAATGCAGATCTCTCTGAGTGCAAAATCTATTTACTATCAAATAGCCAGGTGAGCTGATTACCTTTTGCTGGCCTTCCCTGAATGTCTCTTAGTCTTACCAGCCTACTCCAGGCATAAGGGAAGCCTCCACCCTGCCAGCCCTTTTGTCCACCCCGCCTAGATGCAATCTGCATTTGTCACCTTTCTGGGAAGTCCATCCCCCACTTAACTTGGCTCAGTGGTAGAGCATCTGCTTGGCATGGAGAAGGTCCCAGGTTCAATCCCCGGCATCTCCAGTTAAAGGGACTAGGCAAGTAGGTGATGTGAAAGACCTCTGCCTGAGACCCTGGAGAGCCGCTGCCGGTCTGAGTAGACAATACTGACTTTGATGGACCAAGGGTCTGATTCAGTATAAGGCAGCTGCATGTGTTCATGTTCATGCATGTGTTCACTGCTCTGACAGCCAAAACTGTGCAGCCTCATCCTCTCCACTTGCACAGAGGCTGCCAACTCTACTTGACTTTCTCTGGGACTTTGGGTCATTTACTTGCCACACACCCTTCCACTGCCTTACCTTATTTTTTTCCTTGGGAACTTTGGAAGTTTTGCCTAACTCTCAAACTGAGGATCATCAAAACAGACAGCATCTTAGAAATTAAGGTGATTTTGGTATCCTGGGACTTGCAGCTTTAGAGAAAAAGAAATAGAGTAGATGGGAACACTTTTGACTTCAGCCATATGTGTTGGGGGGGGGGGCAGAGGCCTGTGACCCAAATAGTGGAAGGTATTTATTTTGGTATCCTGGGACTTGCAGCTTTAGAGAAAAAGAAATAGAGGAGATGGGAACACTTTTGACTTCAGCCATATGTGTTGGGGGGGGGGGGCAGAGGCCTGTGACCCAAATAGTGCAAGGTATTTATTTTGGTATCCTGGGACTTGCAGCTTTAGAGAAAAATCAGTAAAGGAGATGGGAATATTTCTGTTTTCGGCCATAAGTGTTGGGGTTCAACCACTTAACCATGAAGCACCCTATCTGATTTTGGGCCTGTCATACTCTCATGCTAAATTGTATGGAAAAGAGAGGGGGGAGGAAGTATTTCCTTCCATACACAAATGAAATATTTACTCAAATTGTCTCAGTGAAGAAGGTCATGACATCTTTCTGCTCCTCTTACAGTATCCTCTTTCTTTGGCTGAGATGAAGTATATTATGAGTGAAAAAAAAAAAATTACTTGCCCCAGGCACCCACTCAAAGAAGACACAATACAACAGCTTGAGTTTAACTAGTTTATTCAGTTAATTAAACTGATCTTCATCATATTTAAATAAATAAATAGATGCCTTGAGTGCTGACAGTAGGCAAAGTGGTGAACTCAGGAAGTTCAGAACTATGCGAAACCCCTTGCCTCAGCTAAAGCTGATTTGGACCTGTACCATGGGCAATCCACCCATGATCTAAAGCAGGCCACCCGGGCCACAGCACTGCATTCAAAAGATCACCCTGAGGGCCTAAAATGGGCAATAGTGGGGATCCCTGGTGGTCTAAAGTACCAGGTAATACCTCTTGCCCAACTCATCTGATTAGATTTGTATTAGAGGCGACCCACTCCTGTTGAAAGACAACTAAGGCCACAGCCCTGTGTTCAAACGAACACCCTGAATGCCTGAACTGGGCAGCATTGGCGAACCCTGTGCTCCTTAGTACCATGTGATACCCCATGCCCAACTATTCCAATTTGATTTGAGTCAAAGGCGACCCACCCTCATGAAAGGCAACTTGGGCGGTAGCCTTGTGTTCAAAAGAACACCCTAAGAACGCAGATTGGGTGACATAGGGGATCCCCACCACTTCTCAAAGCTACGTGATCCCCGCCCTGTCTAACTGAATTGGGTGAAAGCCAAAGGCAACCCACCCTTGTATGGAAACAAGGCAACCAGGGCCACAGTCATGTGTCTGAAAGAGCACCATGAGTGGCTAAGCTGGGCAACCTTTGGAATCCCTGGGAGTCCATACTGCCTGAGATACCCCTAGCCCAATTGAACTGAGTTGGATGCCTCACCAATGTAGAAACACCCCAGTTTGGCTCGAACACTGAGTGTCACCTCGTTGCACCAGCAGCCTCCCTGAGGTAGGCTGACCTCAATCACACCATACTGGTACATCCTGCATGTGGCTCTCCAGCAACGCACTGGATCCTAAAATCTGTCTAGTTCACTGTAAGGCACAGCCATTGCCTTAGGGGCTCGTGCAGCTAACCATCCTCCAAGTAGCCTAACCACCAACCCCTATCTTAATTAAGAAAGAGGAACTGCAGAATACGTCCAACTGGAAAGGTCCTGATCTAAAAAAAACCTTTACCTTGTCCTATGGAGGCAGCTAAAAACACCCCCTGCCTTTCAGTTTCTGCAATTATAGACCAGAACTACACTCCTAAGCCACTGTAAGGCCAATAACTGTATCCAGAAACTTCAGCCATGCATCCTTAAATACCCTGATATGCCAAAAGGCCCTAATCCTGAGGAGGACAACACTAATGGAATCACTAAGCCATCTAATGGAATCAGTCATGCACCTTGACAAACACTACCAGATGTGATGACCCAACCTGTGACGTTCAAATGCCCTAAGCTACTGCATCTGCCTAAGAATAACCTACCTGCCAACATACAGCTCTTGCCATAAGGTTTCACAATTTATTTACAAAAGAAACTGCAATTCTTTTTTTTTAAAGAATTCTTTAAAAATTCTTTTCCAGCAATACATTTGCTTCTCTCACTTCTAAGGACATTCCCTCCATCAGATCTTCTCAAGGAAGAAATCATCAGTTTGAAGAGAAGCCTTCACTTTTAAGGTCACTGGCTCATTTTATGTAGAGAAAGAACAGGTGCTTTCTCTCCTTCAGATGCAAAGTAGCAGCTGTTCAATGTGATTATGCTTTACATAATTACTTTGGGGGATAAATAAACAGTCCTTGACTTCCCCCCCCCCCTTCACCTTGGTGTGACTCAGTACAAAATGGCATCACACTATCACACGATCCCCGGATCACGGAAATCCTCCTTTCCCATTTCTGCAACTCCATGGACCACCAACCTGCTACTGGGTTGGGTTATCTATCCAGACTGTCCTTCCTACTCTTCATATCTTCAGACTGCCCCATCCTTTCTACATCCCTACTTCGGTCTGTATAAACTGCAGCTTTTTATCCATTTAGATCCTGGAAACAAATGTGATAGAGCAATGGCATCCATTTAAAAGAGATTTTAAATTAAAAATCTGAGCTTGAATATGATAAGATTTGTATGTGGTGTGGAAGGAGGTGTTTTTTTTTTAATCCTTACAAAGCAAGAGGAAGATTTGAGTCCATTAGCAGCTTAAAGACCAACAAGATTTCCAGAGTATAAGCTTTTAAGAGTCAAAACTTTCTTCATCAGATACAGTCCTACTGGACTTGAATCTTTCTCTTCAACTCGGCTACCCACCTGAAACTATCTTGTAAATGTAATAGTATTTTATATTATAATAAATAAAGGGCATAATATCCTGCACTGCAGTGCACAGGCATAAATTGATACAGTGGATACTGAAACCCAAATATGAATGACATGTTGCTACCAATCAGTACTGTGATCCATGGCTTAGCATTTGAGATGTTGCTTTTCTTATTTTTTTTAATGTAAGCCAACTATACTGCTGCACTTTATAATGTATTTTCACCAACTGACTGCTGAATTCCAAGAGAGTGTGATAAAAGAAAGCTCTTGTAAGCAACAATCAAAGAACTGGGTCAGATGACACTACTGAGACACTGTTATGCCTTCATCATGAAGTATTTTAAGGTGATTCCTCAAGTAACCTCCAGTAGCACAAGGAACTGAAGCGTAGAAGGAACTGAAGGTTCCATTTCTGCATATCAAGTAAATTCTCAGCTTTGTTGCATTACAGAGGAATTGTGCTTTGGTAGAGACCAAGCATGGCCAAATATAGCATCTTATATTAATATTGCAAAAAAAAACCAAAATGTTACAAAAGTATTTTTTCAGTATCACAGAAGATCCAAGAAACATCTGGAATAGATTTGAAAGCCACAGGAAGAGGGTTTGATGGGGAAAATGATTGTTGATCATTCATTGCAATCCGTTTTCCTGCAGCTCATTTATTTATTTAGAAAATGTTTATGCTGCCTTTCTAGGAAACCAGCCCCAAGTGGCTTACAAAATGAAACATAATAATAACAAAATATTATAAGTTATTTGTTAAAACCTAGCACTAAGAACCCAGCCACAGTGTAAAAACATAGACCATAAAACAGCACCAAACAGTTCAGGCTAAAACACACTAAAATGGTATTGGAAGAGCAACCCCTGAGTGAGCAGATATTGCAGCTCTAAAAACTTCCCCAGGATGGCACACCTGGCCCCCTCACTTTTGATCTTCAGGAGGCAGTTGAATACAGTTTTATTTAGGACTGCATTTGACTAATTTGGTTTTTATTTATTGGCAGTTCTAATTGAGATTTTAAATTGTGGTCTTATATGTGTTTTTATAATCCTTATTTTATTTACATTGTAAGCTGCATTGAGTTTTGCAAGGTGGAAAGGCTGCTAACAAAAAAATAAAAATGAATTTAGGGTTCGGGCTATAGGAATGAAGAAGGCATAATGCTCCTCAGTCCTTGTCCCTATGCAATACACGTTCTGTTATGGTTGATTTCGGGCCAGTTTCAGGTCAGGAAAACAAAGCTATGGAGGAACTCAATTAGTTCTCCCTTCAGCCATGGGCCTAATGTAATTTGGGCTCCCACATCCTTGGTTGTTCAAATAACAAAATGAAGTTCTGCTCATGAAACTCCAAGAATCACATGTCACTGAGCAATTCTTTTTCTTTTCTTTTATTAGATTTTTATCCCACAGGGCTCAGGGCAGCTCACATCCAGCATAAATATCCAATTGATCATAAAATCAGTATCATACAATAAAACAATAATTAAAACTATAATAGTATCTAGTAATTGAACAATTAAAAAACAAAAAAATCACTTTCTCACTTGTGAAGATGCAGAGCTTGCTAAGAATCACAAGGAGCCATTAATCCTTTGAGTGGAATCCACCAAGTTCCTGTTTGATAGACTATAAAGCATGAATCAGCACTAACCTCTTGCACTGCTCTACAGATGGTAAAACTCCTGAGTATGTAGTCCTCATGATTGTGGTGATATATTCAACCCCTGACCTATTGAATTCCCACTCAGATGATAGTAGAACATAGTAAATGACATTTGCGCTATTGCTGGATTCTTTTCTTGACCTTCCAGTCTGCTTCAGCTGTTTTTTTTGTTTTGTTTTTTTTTTAATCCAGTCTCGTTCTTTCATTGTTCTGTTCCTTCCTGTTGTTTTTGCTCTCATCAGTACACAACCCTTTGGCCTACTTTTCATGCATCAAAGTCAAAGCGTATTTTGCGTGCTGCACATTGTCCATTACTGTCTGGCAGCGATGGTATCATTTCCTATAAGTTGACAGGCTGACTACATGAGACAGAAATGCTTCTGTACAGATTTTTTTTTAAAAAACAAAAAATGTGCCATTTTTAAAGACAGTTGATAATATTTCTTTCTCCCCGTGCTGTTCTCTCCCATACTATCACTAATCCTTTTCAAAAGCAACTGAAGTTAATTCAGCAATATGGCATTTATGATCAATTGTAGGAGCAGGCTTAAGTAGTAATGTCAAGGTGTTAACAGTTTGACATTAATGTTTGTTTATGCTGGGAAAATTGAAATGACATTGATTTTCATAATGAAAAAATTTCATTTTCTTAACCCTGTTTTTCCACACTTAGTCTATTTGCAAGTCTATAGTAAGATACATCATTGCCATTGGTAGAACATATCTGTGTGTAGTCAGTGTCTGCTTTTATTGATTGCTTGCTTGTTTGCCTTTTGCAAGTTTTAAAGAAGGGTCAGAATCTGAGTGAGATATAATCTCCTTAGTGGTTACCTCTTCAGTTTGCGGTGGAGAAATTTCCCCTGGCTGTATGGCTATTACAAGGGAGTAGGAGGAGAAAAATGAGCACCCAGTCTCACACAGCTGACTCATTTTAATTTTAAATTTTCTATTTTGTTCTGCCATTAGGATTTGGGTGCTCCAGCCTTGGATAACAGGAGTGTGCTATGCACAATCTTCCATTTTGTGTGAATAGGCAACACACATATTTTCACAAATTGGGGGTTTCTGATCATGTGTACCAACGCTGGGAAAGTCATACGTTGCTGTATTCACACAATATGGCATGTATTGATAGTATCACGCATACAGTAAACTGCCCTTCCATGTGGTTGAAATGCCTTTGACTCACCCCAAATAGCTCCTATCCTCAACTCCCCAAAAGCCTGAGATTAAAATAAAACCCTACAGTGGAAATAATGGCCTGGCAACTTAATGTCTGAATTGGACTGATGGGCTACACATGCAGCCCCCCAGTGGAGCACTATTTGCTTCTCAAGACCTTCTCATCAGGAAAAGTGTGTGGGTGGGTGGGGGAAGGTTGGAGGGTTTTTTCTCCTATGCCATGATCCTGATCCTCTCAAAACCTTCTCATCAGGAAAAGTGTGTGTGTGGGGGGGGGGGAGGAGGTTGAAGCTGTATTTCTTCTATGCCATGATCATGATCCTGGTTGAGGGCTGACATGCTTATGAGTTCTGTTGCTTTAGTCGTATCTATGATAGCTGTTTAACAAATGCAAGAATTCATTTGATGTTTCTGTTATCATATAAAAAAAACCAGTCTATTTCTTTGGCGTCAATGTTATACTTTGTTCCAATGAGTTGAAGACCAGTTATGCTTTCAGGTAAAAAAAAGTGGTATAGTCCTCCTGGGATCTTATCTGTTCACTATGTGTGGCAAAGTCCTATGCTTCCCTTTGTCAAAAATTGCTGCTTGGGCAAAGCTAACAAAGAGAAAGGTTCTAGCCTAGACTATACATCTCCCTGACATGCTTGCTTTATATATTCAGAGAGTATAAATAATAGCCTTGCCTTCTTGAGTGCTCCCTTGAGAATATCCAGACTTGCCAAATGTGAGCAAAACACTGGAATCAACAGAATTTCTTCAAACAGGTCTAACTAAATACTAAGCCAGTCACAATTGTTGTGGCTGAGTTGTGTAATACCATTTAATTGACATTTTTCTTTAAAATGATGTTTATATAAAAAAGCACAGTCATTGATCCTAGTTGATATCTTCCAGAAAGTTCAGAAAGCAGTATCTGTAGTTCTTCTAGGGAAAGTGTCAGTTCTTGTTAGGAAGGCTAGGAACAGGACAGGGTGGACATCTGTTATTAGACAGAAGCTTTGTGGTTTGGGATCTGTTAGGCACTATAACGGCTATTGCTCCCCCATGTCCAACCCAGGGATGCTGTTGTGAGCAGTTGCTCCCTGAGTGTGCTGTTCATTTTATGAAGTGTCTTGTTTCCTCTTTGTTCTGGTCCTCATTCCACCACAGAATGAGTCAGTAGAATGTCAAAGTGGTAGAATGGATGGAACCACTTCACACTGTAGATGATTGATTCCAGTCTTTAATACTTCTTTACATAAAATTCCATGCTAAAACCTGAAGGGTTGTCTCTCCAGATATCAGCCCTTGTGGTAATATTGACTAGTACAGAAGCACCAGTTTGCTATCCCAAAGCTTGCAAGGGTGTGCTCCATTGCTTTCTGCCTGCACATTTTCCCTGGAACTGCTCCAGCACTGTAAAATAGTCATCCAGCGGAAGTCAAAAAGCCTGATCTCTTTTGCAGTTTCATAAGACAGAATTTTTAAATAGAGCCTTTGGAATCTATTGATGGCTTCTGGAGTCTGTTGGTTCTTGTGAAGCATGTGTGTTAAGTGCCATCAAGTCACTATGAATTAATGACCTATGAACCATCTTTATTAATGACTTCAATGAATCAAAGTCCTATCATTAACAGCCTTGCTTTGGTCTTGCAAACTGAGGGCCGTGGTGTCCTTGACTGAGTGAATCCATCTCATCTTGGGTCTTCCTCTTTTCCTGCTGCCTTCAACTATTCCTAGCATTATTGTTTTTTCGACTGACTCTCATCTTCTCATAATGTGACCAAAGTAAGTGAGCCTTAGTGTGGTCATTTTAGCATCTATGGAAAAAATTTTCTTGATTTGATCTACTTATTTGTCTTTTTTGGTGGTCCATGGTATCCATAAAACTCCAACATCATATTTCAAATGAACCAACTTTTTTCCCATCACCTTTCTTCATTGTCCAATTTTCACACCCATACACAGTCATTACTATGTATGAATAATTTTGACCTTGGTCACCAGCAACACATCCTTGCACTTAAGGATCTTTTCTAGTTACATCATGGTTGCCCTTCCCAGTCTCAATCTCTTTCTAATTTCTTGGTTGCAGTTTTCCATTTGGTTCTTGGCTTGGTATTGTTATGGTTGTGATTTATAAGGTTTCTACTTTCTGTGATGGATATGTTTTTGATCTGTTACACACCTTCAGTCCCAGTTGCCTGGGAAAAAGGCTCTCTGTGGTGGTCCTTCAGTTGTAGGAAGCTTTTTTATATAGGGGAGCATTCCAAAAAGAGATCCTCCACCTGCAATCTCCAGTGGTATTGTCCATTCTACAGACTGACATAAGGATTCTAACCTAGGAAGCCTTGACCTTCTTTCTGATGTGGTCAATGTTTGTTATGGACACAGTTTTCATGTATCTATTCAAACCAATGCCTTTCTATAGTAAACTTGCAGTGTCAGAGTTTCTACTGTGAGTATTTGACTTGTTCACGTTTTCTTTCTTTTTTTAATATAGTGAGTGAGAGAGATGCAGGCATGATCCAGAGTGTCTTGTGTGCACAATGGGGTCATTTTCTTTCTTTTTTCCTTTCCTTAACTGGGTGCTCACAAGTAACCATCTCTAGTTATACCATATGTGGGTGGGGGGAAAAGAAATTGCCTTCATTTCACCTTATTGTCTTTTAATTAAAAAGATTTGTCTATTCTGTACAACTTTCTTTTTCCTTCATGTACACCATATAGACTAATTTCTCCACAGTTTAGTACTTTACAGGGTTTTGTACAACTGCGTTTTCTTTCTACTCATTGCTTGGTCTCTTCTTCTTCCTTTCTGTAATAAGTGCAAAACAAATCTATCATGAGAAGAGAAGACTGAAGATACACACACTTGTACAGGTTTAAACACATTTCTCTTTCAGCTTTTTTTAAAAAAAACTTCAGGGGTATAGAACCAGCAAAACATTGTATTTGGGTGTGCTAAGTGCCACCAAGTCACTTCTGACTTATGGTGACCCTATGAATTAACCTCCAAAACATCCTCTTGTTAACAGCCTTCCTCACATCTTGCCAACTGAGCACTGTGGCTTCCTTTATCATGCCAATCCATCTCAAGTTGGGTCTTACTTTTTTTCCTGCTGCCGTAAACATTTCCTAGCATTGTTGTCTTTTTCTGTGACTCTTGTCTTCTCATAATGTGACCAAAGTATGATAGCCTCAGTTTAGTCATTTTAGTTTCTAGAGAGAGTTCAGGCTTGATTTGACCTAGAACCCATATTTGTCTTTTAGAGGCCCATATATGAACTTAGTATGAAATTTCTTCCTCAAGGAGAAGGAATGTTTCTCTTGCACTGAACTGTTCTGAATCAGTGTCCTGTGTATGCTCAAATATGCACAGCAATACATTACAGAATACACATCTGGGTCTGGGGTCCCCATCCTGTGTAACAGTCATATGTGAGTTATGGGTTCTACTCAATGCACATGTTGCACCATTCAGAAAAGGCACAGGCTTTTTCCAACCTGACATGGTCCCAGGATTCCAGGAGTGCTCTTTGACCTGTTAGGGAAATTCATGTTTCCACAGGATGAACACAGGTTTCCCCATTGGGCCAAATTGTGCCCCTTGGGACTGTTTCAGGTCAGGAAGACAGCATGCGGGGGATATTTCTCCATATGTTCTGTCATCCCAATGTGAACTGGCCACTGTGTGCCTGGGAATTGAGGACAATCTGTACCTCATATCTGACTAGAGTTACCAACCACCAGGTGAGGCCTCAAGTTCTCCTGGAATTACATCTGATCTCCAGACTACAGAAATTAGTTCCCCTGGAGGAAATTGTAGCTTTAAAGGGTGGACTCTATGGCATCATATCCCCGCTGAGCTCCTTTCCTTCTCCAAACTCCACTCTCTTCAGGTACTAGCCACAAGTCTCCAGGAATTTCCCAAGCCAGAGTTGGCAACCCTATGTCTGACAGTTATGCATTATGGGGAACCCAAACCTAACCTTTGTACTGCATAATGTTTGAATTATATCTCAGTGTGACATTGTTCAGGGCCGAATTGGCCATGTGAACAATATCATTAAAGTAATGTTTGAATTATCAGTAGACCTTTCATTCATTCCAGTGGAAGGAGAGAAGCCACAGACACACACAAAGAATTTATGCACATATTGACTTCCTCATTCAAAAGAAGAAGAAGAAGAAGAGTTGGTTTTTATATGCCAACTTTCTCTACCACTTAAGGGAGACTCAAACAGGCTTACAATTACCTTCCCTTCCCCTCTCCACAACACATACCCTGTGAGGTAGGTGAGGCTGAGAGAGTGTGACTTGCCCAAGGTCACCCAGCTGGCTTCATGTGTAGGAGTGGGGACACAAATCCAGTTCACCAGATTAGCATGCACCGCTCATATGGAGGAGTGGGGACTGAAATCCAGTTCTCCAGATCAGACTCTACCGCTCCAAACCACCTCTCTTAACCACTATACCATGCTGGCTCTCATTCCAGGATGAAAGATAAGGAGGATCTATGTATATATTTTTTAAAATATTATATTGCATTTTACCTGAAAAGGATTTTACTACTTTAAAATGTTTCTGTCTCAAAGTTAATTAGGAGATAATCATCAAAGCCACCCCATCTCCTCTTAGAAGAAGAGTTGCTTAGATGTGTCACAGAAAAATGCCCTAAATCCTAGAAACTGATATTTGGGTGAGTTTTAATTTTGGAGAAGTTCATAATTGTTGCTAAAAAGTTTTGACAAGACGAGTGGTCATGCAAGTTGTATGAGTTTTTAATTCAGAGTAAATTAACATGTCATGGAGGGAGTGCTTCTTGAAATATTTAAATGCCGAAAGTGCATTCAAATAGTAAGGGCTACATACAAAAATGATTTCCTCTTCCAAAGTTAACAAGGCTAGCATAAATTGTTGCACTCCAAATATAATGTGAACACTGCTTTCCACTTGAACAAAAGATTTAAGACCCACTCCTACATCACACACAGAGCTGATGCTGTGCAGAATCTTTCAATTTCTTGCCCTCAGGTTCTTTCAGAAAGGCAGGTTTCAATACAGAGACAAAAAGCTTTACACAGATTCCCAAGTTGACAGCAATGTCTTCCCGTACATATAGCATTTTTAAGGACAATGTGTTCAAAGCCCTTAGCCTCCTCTTGAGTGTAACACCAGCAATCTATCCCAGTTCTATCAGAAGGAACTCACACACAGAGAGACACACACACACACAGACACACACAGAGACACACACACACACACACACACTGAAGAAAGTCACAGAAATCCATACAGTGGTCAATATAAAAACTTCTTAATGGTAAGAGCTTGGGCTGCCAAACCCCTCCTGGGGCGGGAGATCCCTCGTCCCTAATTCCTGTAGCCTGCAGCTGCTCCAAGCAATGGCAAGGGATTTTTAAAAAACTGGCAGTGTTGCCCTTTTTACCATAGAGTTTCTAGTGATTCCTAGAGCTGCTGCTATCACTTCCAGGTTTTGCCCTGAAGTGCTGTCATCATGCTGGCAATGCTGCCCCCCAACATGTTCCTGCCCACAGGCCTCCTTCCCATTGCCAGTCTTGGCCTGTCAACCCTACTACAAGCAGTTCAGCAATGGAATCAATTACCTAGGAGGAGGATGGGTGCTTCCTCTCCGGGGGTCTTTAATCAGTGGTCAGACAGCCATCTGTCAGAAATTCTGTAGCATTGGTTTTCCTGCACTGGACAGTGGGTTGGTCCCCTCATCCTCCTCAACATAACCAGCTGACTCTATTGTGAATTTCTAAAGCAGTTTCTGATGTAGCATGGGGGAAGGGTGGTATTTATTTATAGAACTGCTTTCAGAAATTGCACTAGGCATGCCTAAACCTTGAGTGCCGGTAAGGTGGATTTTTGGGTAGACCTGTACAACATTCTGTGCTTGAATATCAGCCAATAAGAAAGACTTAGAGTTATAAACAGAAAAAGAACTAGCAGTGGGACACACTGAATCTGGGTTGTGAAACATAGACATTTATTTGTTTGTTGTACTTTTTATACTGCTTCTCTTTGGTTAAGAGCTTGAAGCAGTTTACAACAATATACGATTATATCAATTAAAATAGGTACAAAAATAACATGGGAAATATCCAATACATTCCTATATAATCATGTAAAATAATAAAAGGATATTAAAACGATATAATCCCAACCATAGGAACTCTAGAAATGACATCAAATATTACAATACCCACAAGCCAACTATGCCTTACAATAGAGAGATATTATGAGCCAAAAGCACGCTGGAATAATTCTGTCTTACTGAGTCTCTGAAACATCATCAGGTACTGTTACACAAATGTCCTGACATTGCATTCCAGAGGCAAGGTGCCACAATTGTGAAGGCCCTCCCCCGGTGGAAGAAAGTCATGCCACCCTGGGACCCGGGACCACTAGCAAGCCCAAAGGGACACCTGTTTGTCCATGGAAAGTATAGGATCAAGGCAGATTCCCAAACTCTTCATGGAGTCCACCACGGAAAGCTGGACTTCATCAAGTAATGTGAGTCACAAATTCCTCATAGCTAGAGTGCTTCTCAGTTTTCACAGTAGTTAGCTTCAGCCAGCTACTCCTTAGTCATTCCACTATGGCAGTCAGGCAATAAGCCAGAGAGGAGATATCTGCTTCTGGCTGCTTATTAAACAGGAGGTAGAGCTGGGTATCATCAGCATACTTTTGGCATCTAACCCCCAAACCTTCTGACAACATCCTCTAGAGGGCACATATACTTATTTAAAAGCATCGGGGACAGGATCGATCCTTGTGGGACCCCACAGATTAGTTCCCACCAGGATGAACCCTTTCCCCAAATGACCACCCTCATCGAGAGTCCTTGGAGGAAGGAGGCAAACCACTGTGGAGCAGTACTGCTTACCCCCAATGAGGCTAAGCAGTTAGCCAGGACCAAATGGTCAACTTTGTTGAACGCTGCTGACAGATCTAATAGCATCAGAAGCACGCTGCTGCCTTTATTCAACTGAAGTCTGATGTCTTCAACCGGGCCTATTAAAGCAGCCTCAGTTCCAAAGCCCGTCTTGAAGCCAGACTGGGATGGATCAAGCACTGACATATCATTCAGGAATCCCCGGAGATGCTCGGCCACTTCCCTTTTAATTATCTTACCCAGTAAAGGCAAATACAATTCAATAGCAATTTGCTAGTTCCCCTTTATATAATGTACAAAAGGTGGTTTGCTTACATGTAATTTTAGTGAGTTATTTAAAATAGCTACTGATTGTTCAACAATGACATTTTTTCATCCCTTTTCAAGTATGGACTTTCTATGGGAAGGGAGGAGTAGATTGTTTTTCTCTTCGAGTTTCATTCCCAAGAGGTAGATAAGAAATATTCCATTTCCTTCCATAATTTGAAATAATACATTAAGTGTTGGCAAATCTAGTCTGTTCTTGTATCAATTAATCATGGCCAATATAAGGAGAGTGTCTCATTATTTATGTTTATGTTTTGACACACAAAAAAACTAAGAGAAATACACCATCAGTAGGGAAATATCAATTATTTCTGCAGTAAGTGCCACGTAAAACAAAACATATTAGTTCAGTAAAACATCTATGATTAAGTATTAATTGCAGTGAGAATGGATGTATTTGTATTGCTTTCTTTGAGTTGTTACATTCTTGCAAGTTTTTTTTTGCTTGTTAGAACCAACCTGAAATAATAGCCACAATGACAAAAAAAGCACTCCAAGGGAAAACTTGACCTTGTTTCTCTAAAGATTCTTTGTCACCTTTAAAGTAACTCCTTATCCATTCCTTGTCACAAAACTCTTATCCAAATAAAAAGGTCTTCCATCTTTTCTGGAAAATACTCAGGATTAGTTAGCTGAAGATGCTCCAGAACTGGTGAGTGGCTACCAAGCATTTATCTTTACATGTCTTCAGTAATGGCTGTGCTGGATGGAAGCCATCACCACCCATTCTTGATTTCTTTCTATCTAGAAAGGTCCTAGTGGGAAACCTATGAGGAATGAATAGTCCCATTCTCTCTTCCCAATAGTCCTGTTCTCTAGTTACAGTGAACACACATACCATTGTTGGAAGAATTTTCCTTTTGCCCTCTCCCTCGGTCCTTGATGTAAATGGAAAATCTCTGCTAGCCTACTCACCAAAGCTTCGCAAAAACCTTAGTTCGTTGTGCATGGTTCTCTGCCTGCTTCACTTACCAAAAGGCAACCCAGAGAGATCTGGAGAAACACTCTTACACAGCACACAGAACAGATAAAGTAAATCATGCAGCTTTATTATACTTACAAGGAAATATAAAGCAAAGAGAAAAAGCAATACTTAACTAAATATATATACATGTGACAGAATATAACAAAACTTACACACATGCAAGACAAACAATTACAGACAAACAATTACAGGGGCCTCTGGGTCAATTCCAGAGAGAGAGATGGCAACAACTGGGAAGCCTGATCTCTTTCCCTAGAATGACAAAATACCAGGATTTTGGGAGGCTCTTTTATAGGTAAAACTGTGGGAGAAAGATTTTTACAACAGCCCTCCTTTCATGTTTTCCCGGAGATAGGCTTGCCATGTTTTTGCTTTGAAGCTTTCTGTTCCCAGAATGTTATTTTCAACAGGGCCTCTGACAATTTGTTTGTTTGTGACAAGTTCCCCCAATTTAGCAGATAGATTGCTGCCGGACCAAATGTTCGTTCTCTCCTTAAACAATTACAAGCATCCTGGTGTGTTTTCTTTTGGGTAACTAGCCTCTAGCCTGCAATTTGCTTTAAGATCAGAGGCCCTAATTGAAAACTGGGGTCAGCTAAAAAGTCAGGTCTTTGTATGGCTATAGGTTATAATATTAAGATATAAGTGTGGTTATTTTTAACCCAAACTCATTTAATATAAACTAATATTTTTAATATGAACTAATGTTCAATACAAAAAATTCTCGCGACAGTACCCCCATTTTTGGGTTAAAAATAACCCAAATTACTTATCAGGTGGCAGTCTAAAAGTGTAAATATTGCTGGCATACAATGTGAGAGGCAATATAGCATAATTATAACAGTAACAGAAATGACTAAGATTAGAATCATAATGTACGCAACTCGGATCGCTGGATTAAAAGTCCAGAGTGCTAATCATTACACAAGTATCTTAACCCATCCTGTCAATTTTGGAAATCAATTTCGTACATGAAAAATACTCCTGGGGTTTATGTTTGCATAGGTGTCATGGTGTGCAAGTCACTTCCATTTTCCCTATCAGCTAGCTGCCGAAACTATTCCCTACATTCTATTTCCTTAACTTATTGGGTACCTCCCCTTATACTTTCTAATATATTCTCCTATCCGCATACCATCGCTCTGTGGAGCACTTTTATAAAGCTCCTCCTTCAATGTGTGTGTGGGCATTGCAAAGAGGTATGAAGTTGCTGGGTCTGTGAATAGATGTAATATATATTGGGACCGTTTTATTACAATTTGCTATAGAGTTAAATGTTGTCATATTGAGGTCCCCCATTTGTTCATAACAAATGCTTGCTTTGCATAAACCATGCCCAGAATCAAGAATTCTGGAGTATATTTAAAATAACTAAATTTAGAATATTTAAGATTAGTTTGCTGGCTAAAACTGTGAACCGAACAGCCCTGTATTTTAAAGCCCTTTCACAGATTCAACAATCTCATACCCAAACCCACACAAAAACGAAAACAACATACCTCCCGCCATCAATCAACATTCACAATCATTGCTTGGTACCTATCCAAAAATACTACACACACAAGCATCTACATAGTTCCCTAAATTGTTCTGGATTGTCGTGGGGTATTGGGATTCCCTTTCTTTTTATTAAACTTCTTGGGGATTGGTGAGGGATTTCTTTCAGAGTCTTGTCCAATGGGGATACTCCTGACTATCTATAAAAAATGTTTCTTACTAATCTAGATGGGAAAGCAATACTTTGTACATTTACTGTCAGCAAGTGTCCGTTGTTGTGGATCAGAGGCTCAAAGTTCAAAGCAAAATTTTAAAGCAAAGCTCAGGAAAAAAAGCTTCAAGGGTCATGAGTCGTTTCTGGTGGCTGGTGGCATGATGTAAAAAAAATAGTTCTCATTGGGGTACTGGGCTGGTGGTTGCAGGACGCGCCCCCTCTTGTAGCGTAAAGAGAGGCGGGGGAATTGGGCTAGGGTTTTCGTCTCCTTGGTTGGCCTGGCTCTTGGCTGGCACGTTCTGCAGTCGTCTTAGGGTTGACAAGCTTCTGTGCATGTGAAGCATGGTTCCACTGGACTTTGGTAGTATATCAGGAGCGGTTGTAGTATACCAGGAGCGGTTTGTGCGGCCCTCCCCACTGTGGCTGGAACTCGTTGTGCCTGCGGCATGTCAGTGTCCACACCAGATCCCCTGACTGGATGTTATGCCACTTCAGCCGGTATGGATTGTAATTCTGCACCTCTCCTTGGGTGACCCTCAAAAGTATTAAAAAAAAGACAAAACATATTTAGTAATCATGTTGCGTTCCTCCGTTAGGCTGGTGTAGTGAGGAAGATTATAAAAATATAAAAATAAAATTTGGTTTACTATTAAAAAAATAAAAATAAATAAAAATAAAAATAAAAGATAAAATAAAACAGGAATATATCATGGCTGTGGAAGATAAAATAAAACAGGAATATATCATGGCTGTGGGGAGTGAGTTCACCCACGACAATCCAGTATTAGTAAATAACTTCTAATTAGTACAAAACTTAACCAATCATTACATAACATAACTACATAACTTAACTAAATTAAAAGATTACTAGTTTCCCCAACCAACCTCCCCCCATTCCCAGGTGACTCATGAAATGAGGTGCCTGGGCTATCTTGTGCCCCCATTTGTAAAACCAGAACTTCCCCTGCCACCAAAACAGGCAGCTTGGGGCATTCCCAAAGCTGTCAAAGGTATTACATTGGTGTGCACTGCACAATGAAGGACAAAAAAAAGCTCCGCTGATTGCTGCAGTGCTTGCAAGGGGCGGAACTATGAGTTCTCTATTAGCAACCGGGTTCCTACAGGGTTGCATGTTGCCCCCCTCTCATATCCCAGGTGACCTTTTGGCAGGCATTTAAGGGAATGAAGAAGCTGGGGGGTGTCAAAGCAGTTCACTAGCAGTTCTATTAAAAAAAATTGGGGCCTTTAAAAAGTTTCAAAAATGCCAAACATAAAACAAATTTTAAAAAAATTTTTTTTTTGAAAAAGTCCAAAATGACAACATCAAATAAAAACTTATAAGTACAAAAGACTATAGTAACTCATATTTTAAAGGGAAAAAAGGACTGAACAAAAAAAAAAAAGGGCATTTCCCCTATAAAACTTTTAATTTTAGCATAGAACTGCAAAAACTTCCAAATTCAAAATGCAAAATAAATAAATAAAAATGGGCTCATATATTTCCTGGGCACGTGCAGAGTACACTGGGAGCCGGGGTGGGTTCCAGGTTGGGAGAGCAACGAGGCACCCAATGTTTACTAATCAAGTTTCAAAACTGTTTTCAAATTAAGGCAAAAATACAATGGAATGAGAACAAAACAATAATAATTAAAATAAAAAAATAGGGCTTCTGTGCTTCCCTGGGTATTGAGGTCCTGGTGTGAGTTTGCTAAATTAAAGCAAACCACAAGGTTCCTGCCGGGGGAGGGGCCCAAACAGGACCTGTGAAACTTTCCCAAAGGATTTAAAAAAAAAATCCTTTCAAAATGGAGCTAGACATGTGATGTACTTTGCAAACAAGCAAGAGCTCTTATTTCCAAAGAAGGAGCAAGGGTGAGAGCAAAAGGACTACCCAAAAGGACTGTGTTTCTGCACCTGTGCAGAGGGCTTTTGGGCATCCTGCTGGACTGGCTAAAAACAACAACAGGGGATTCTGCTGTAGACGGCAAAAACCAAGCTGTGCAGCCAAAACTGGAGCTTGGGGGGTGGGTGGGTAGGACAGGGCCAGGGAGCCTGTCTTTTTGTACCAGTTTTAAAACTAAGTTTATGGCATTACAAAACAAAACAAAATGATATAGGCACAAGGGGCCAAAGCCTGCCCATGAGAGGGACAGCTATCTTTAGATGAGAAAGAGGTCTCCTGGAATGGCCTGGAGATTCTCCCGGAATGACCTGGAGATTCTCCCGGAATGGCCTGGAGATGTGATTTTTTGGGCGTCTGGTACATGATTTTACTGTTCCAGACACACATAGATGTTTGCCGGGTGTGAGGTGACTATTTTAAGTCCAGAAAAGTACGCATGCAAGGGTGGGGGAACGTGCTTTCTGCAACGCTCCAACTTAACTTTCCATTTGCCAACTGTGCGAAAACCGCATTCCATTTTTGAGAGAACAGGGATGTCTAGTTTGGAGGAATACCGGCCGATTTTCCCACAAAGCAGGCACCTTAAATATTGATTCATTAAAGGTAAAGCATACACACAATCCTATTTCATATAAGAGCAAAACATGGTATACAGCTATGTCCTCCCTGTGCCAGATAGACGTCTCTGGGCTAGGGAAGTTTTACTGCAACTGCAAATCATGACTAAAGGCTACACATTTTCAATTTTAGGGTTAAAAAGAGGGAAACCAGGCCTTCATACTAAGGAGGCTCCCTTTTCCTGGGTGGCATTCTTTCAGAACCGCACTAAGAACTAATCAGAACAAACCTTTATTTCCCCCCCATGTTCCTTTATACAAACACACACACACACACACAATAAAAGGAGACGGAGAAATCACAAGGGGCTTCGTTGGAAGCACGAGAGAGGGGTAAAAACCCTTTCGCTCAGCTTTGGTGCAACGAGGCTTATAAATTGGAAAGGGGGGAGGGTAGCTGGATATTGGAGCACAGAGCTCTGCACTTTTACGGCTTAGCTCTGCTCCCCAATAAACTCATAAAACTAAGGTGGTTCAGAGGGAAAGGAGACTGCCCATTTATACCGCGTTTGATGGGCTCATTGATATTAACAGGACCTGCTTGCCTTGACACGAGGTTTCCCATTTTGGCTCTCAGCATGAGAGGCATCATAGGTAAAGTCCCAGTCAGAGGGTGGGCAAGCTTATTTGAAGCTAATGGGATATAAGTGTGTGCTTGTGAAAACACTTGAGTGGGCTAGGTTTACAAAGAATACACAGAGATTGCTCACACACAATCACACTCCCGCTACAACATGCATTCTGTTGAGTCTTACAGACCACCTCTCTAATCAAGCACAATATCACTCATTCAAATTTCAGACATACTCATACCCAGACACAATGACATTTATAACCGGTTACACACAAAAAAAAAGAAAGAAAAAGAAAAGAAAACAAAGGCATATAATTTTAAAAACACTTATCTAAAAAAAATATCACACAGAGATCTCTTTAATCATTAAACCACATATAAAAGCGCGCAGTCTAGCCCCGCTCATAAACTGCGTAAGGCCCAGTTCAACTCGTAAGCCTTCTAATCTACTTATTTTGCCACCACATATAAAAGCGCGCAGTCTAGCCCCGCTCATAAACTGCGTAAGGCCCAGTTCAACTCGTAAGCCTTCTAATCTACTTATTTTGCCACCTCCCCAAACCGGCTCGTAGAGAGGGGCATTAATACCTCTAGTTCCGGCTCATAAAGGCATTAAAAATATAGGATCTAGGCCAGCTCATAAATCCTCTAAGATTCTTCTACCAAAAGATCCTATCTGGCTTTTCCTAGCCCTAAAACACACAATACTATAACCATCCCCCTCCCCTAGACCCAGCTCATAAGGGGGGGGGTATTGGGAAATCACTTATTCTATTGTAGAGATATCAGGCCGGCTCGTAGTATCTCTAATGCTAAGGTTCAAGCCCAGCTCTTAGAACCTTTTTAATACTATCAAATTCCTTTAATCTAAAACAAACAAAAAAAATCATGCACACATACATACACACACACCAAAAAATCCTCAAACCACTTACAGTACTGGAAATTTCTAAACACTTAACGCTTCTTAAGCCCCTTTGTTCACAAAAACAGTTCCTTAACAGTAACAATCCTTTACTCACAATTGTCACAAAAACAGATTCGCTACCTAAACAAAGCCTTAAACTAAACGCTTGCTAAAACTAAACTTTTAAAAGGAAGAGGAATACTTACCTACTCCTGGCATAAACAGAGAAATTGCCAAGACATCATCCGAGTCTTTGACGGCACCAACTGTTGGAAGAATTTTTCTTTTGCCCTCTCCCTCGGTCCTTGATGTAAATGGAAAATCTCTGCTAGCCTACTCACCAAAGCTTCGCAAAAACCTTAGTTCGTTGTGCATGGTTCTCTGCCTGCTTCACTTACCAAAAGGCAACCCAGAGAGATCTGGAGAAACACTCTTACACAGCACACAGAACAGATAAAGTAAATCATGCAGCTTTATTATACTTACAAGGAAATATAAAGCAAAGAGAAAAAGCAATACTTAACTAAATATATATACATGTGACAGAATATAACAAAACTAGGCCTCTGGGTCAATTCCAGAGAGAGAGATGGCAACAACTGGGAAGCCTGATCTCTTTCCCTAGAATGACAAAATACCAGGATTTTGGGAGGCTCTTTTATAGGTAAAATTGTGGGAGAAAGATTTTTACAACAGCCCTCCTTTCATGTTTTCCCGGAGATAGGCTTGCCATGTTTTTGCTTTGAGGCTTTCTGTTCCCAGAATGTTATTTTCAACAGGGTCTCTGACAATTTGTTTGTTTGTGACAAGTTCCCCCAATTTAGCAGATAGATTGCTGCCGGACCAAATGTTCGTTCTCTCCTTAAACAATTACAAGCATCCTGGTGTGTTTTCTTTTGGGTAACTAGCCTCTAGCCTGCAATTTGCTTTAAGATCAGAGGCCCTAATTGAAAACTGGGGTCAGCTAAAAAGTCAGGTCTTTGTATGGCTATAGGTTATAATATTAAGATATAAGTGTGGTTATTTTTAACCCAAACTCATTTAATATAAACTAATATTTTTAATATGAACTAATGTTCAATACAAAAAATTCTCGCGACACCATCTCTGTGCAGTGTACGCTTAATGGTTGTTTGTCTGTGCACTGAGTAATTCTCATGTTACAGTCAACACTAGGGTTGTGCAAAAAAAAATTAGGTAAATTTCCATTTCGGGTTTATTGGGCCCAATTTTTTCAGTAAACCTGAAATAAGTCGAATACCCATGCCAGTAAATTCCGGCATTTGGCTTATTTTCGGGTTGACCAAAACATTGTCTATGGGGATTTTTTCAAAGATACTGGGGGGGGGGCATTTTTTGCAGTTAGAGTCCCCAAATTTGCAGCATGGCTGCAAGGAACTCTCCTTAGACAGTCACCAAACTTTGGGACAGGGGATCCAATTTTATGGGGCCACAAAGGGGTCACCCCCATCCTCCAGGCATTTGTGAGCCGAGCTGTGTCCATCGGTTTTCAGGTTCAAAAGTTCAGCATTGCCAAGGACTTGCAGAAAGAGGTGATTCCAGGCTGTCTTCATTTCTGGGTCACGTTGCATGCTGTCCATGTAAATGAGCTTCCAAAAGGAGGAAAAAGGCTTAAATGCAAGAGAAATAAGGCACAGAAAACATTCCTTTTGGTGGCAATGACATCGTGTGAGCAGTCCTTTATTGTGGTCATGAAAAATCTGGTTCCAAGAGATGGTCATGGTGTGGTGAAACGATATCGAAGCCAAAACGGCTAATTTCAGGTTTATTTTTGGTTCAGGTTTATTGATATGTGCAACCCTAGTCCACGCATGTACAGCTGAATGTGTGATAAAAGCCCCACATTGATCCAGCTCCCAATCCCCAGTTTTATTCATAAAGTGATCAGGTGTTGGCTCTTTCTTACAATCAGATGTACAGGCAGGATGTGAGTTCACTGTAATATATCCCCACTCTCCCCCATTTCCATTTCCTCATCCCCTCCAGGCTCTCCATTGCTGCTTTCTCCATTTCCCCATTACCCTTCTTCTCTCTCCTTTTTACCCCACCACTCCATCTCCCAGGGGCTAGCTGGCCCCGTTCCCACCTCCTCTCTGAGCCACAAATTCATTTGTTTTCTTCCCCTCTCCATTTGCCTGATGTCACTTGCATTGTTTATATTCCCTTTATACCCCATTTATTGACACAATAATGATAATATTGAAAACACCTTGATTTTAATGAGGAAACTTTGGAGCACAGAAAATGGCATGAAAATGTAGACTTGTGGGTTCAACAGACAGATGTGCAATTGAAATAAGGATTTTTGAGTGGAAATGTTGAGGATATGAAATTCATTAGCATCTCCTTTACAGGAAAATGTCCCTAAAAGCCCTACTAAGTACCTGGAACAGAATAAACAGGACTTTAGATCTCCGCCTCTGAATAGACAAAGCTGCTGTCAATGCAAAAAGAATGCTGACAGAATAGGTGGGCGATTTTGCCGCTCCCTACTGCAGCCTCCTCACATCAATGTGATCGTTCATCCATGTGTGTGTGTGTGTGTGTGTAAATTGCAGTCAAGTCACAGCTAACATAGGGTTTTTGAGGCAAGAGACAAAAAAAGGTAGTTTGCCATTGTCTGCCTCTACACAGCAACCCTTGCCTTCCTTTGTTGTCTACCATTCACGTACAAATCAGGGCTGACCCTGGTTAGCTTCTCAGATGTGATGACATTGGGCTAGCCTGGGCCATTCAGGTTACATAACCTTGTGAATCTAGTTCCTGGGGATCAGAAGGGAATGCTGGAAGAAAAGGAAAGTGGCAAAGATCTTTTTATCTTCTGTAATTAGGATCCAACCCATGCATTTTTTTAATTGCCAGGTTATATGCATAACCATCAAAGGATTAAACCTGCATTAAGCAAATATTCTTAGACCACAATTTGAAAGAAGGACTACCAAAGGGCTTTTTTTTATATTTACACCACTTAAATTGTATCACACTATAAACTTTGTTCTTTGCACATCAGCACTTAGAAACTATTTATGCTTCCTCATTAAATTTTATAAATAGTTTAAATTTGAAGGACAATACAAGGGGCCTGTATTTCTTAAAGCAATTTTATCACACCCAGCAAGGCTACATGTGATAAATGTACCACCTAATATTACAGAAACTGAAACTGATTAACATTCCTTGATGGTGGTTAGGGGGCTCTCTCTCTCTCCCTCCCACCCCGTATGTGTGTGTGTTTATGTATAAGTTCTGACTGAAATAATGAAATAGGGTATTTCTGCTTCATTTGAGGAACAAATGAAGATCTTTAACAAAAGTCTTATCAACAACAACAACAACAACAAAAAACCCTTTCCAGTTCAAAAGAAGCAGAAAAATCCTGTATAAATTTCAGAAGGTCTAGTAACTAAGACTTCCTTGCTGGCTTGCTGCTATATCAAGAAACTAAATACTGTACTTACTCAAAAGGAAAATGACTCTAAATGTAAGATGATTCCATTTAAAGTGCTATGCATACATACAAAAATTATTAGACAAAACTGTAACATATGCAACAGTAAGATGCCTCCCCTCTTTTTTTGATGGCATATGTGGAAAAACCTCGTGTTGCATTTGAGCACATACTGCGTCCTGGAACTGAGCAACACATGACTCTCCTGTCTACAACACTGTGTTTTCCTGTGATAATGTGATATGTGCAATGTCATCCAATGGCTTATTTTTCTTATTTTTTGGTTTGAGAGTTGGACAAAGATCTGGGAGCCTCAGGTTTGATTACTTTGGAAGCTTGCTTCCACCTCACAACCTAACCTGCCTCAAAGGGCTGTTGTGAGGATCAAATGGAGGATATAATGATGTAAGTTGCTTCAGATCCCCACAGGATATAAAAGAAGTAAATAAGCAAATAAATAAAAAATAAACAGCAGGAATTGTCAATGGGTCATTCTACTATCATGAGTTAGTTCAAGTATGTTGAATGTGCGGTTTTCAAAGTGGATATTGAAATAGCAGAATATTTGGTGTGACACCCAATTTAGATCTAGAAAGCGAATGATTCATTGTGAAGTCCACACCCCATTATAGATGTATTTCCCTTTAGCTTTCATAGGTTATGTACCATAAATATGTATGTAGCGAGATGGGGGTAAAAAAAGAAACATGAAAATTGATGTGTAATTATGAAGTTAGGCTCATTTATAAGTTAAATAATGATGATTAAAATCAGACCTGGGTCTAAACATACTGTGCTAGAAGCATTTTGCACTCCCTGCTGATGCAGCAGAGCTAGCAGTAGGAGGAAGTGTTTTGTTTTAGATTCACTCTTTTCTTCCCCACCACAGGCAAGGGAGCATTCACGCTTGCAACAAGGAACAAGGCTAATAGGCAAACAACAATGAGCTCGCCAGGGAGTTCAATGGCAGAGTTCACCTCCCCAGTGAGCCTGCTTCAGCAGTTCTGTCTAACACATCACATCTCAACAAATTAGAGGCATAAAGATGCTACAGCACCAAAAAGACAAATGGAAAGCCTTGTGCAGTTTAAAAAAAAACAGGAGACCAATATAATTGCGATGGTAAAAATAAATAACAATGCCACACTGTCTCTGTGTGCGTGAGACAATAAAGCCGTAATGTTTAGCAAAAGTGGTGATAATTAAGAACCTTGCCTCGAGGAAAAGACGAAAGAGGTCTTGGTTGCTTCTGAGCTAAGACTAGGTAGGAAACAATCTGGGAATTGTATTTGTTGTGTTGCCTTCCGTGCTCAGCAAACAAATGACGCTCCCCTCAGATCTCCACACTCCATTGCTGTCATGCATCAGCATTATGGTAACTCTGTGCCCATGTGCCACTTCTCTGGCATTTTGGTAACATTTTCCATACACACGCACATAGCAGTGTTTACACTGGTGCACTACATGGCACAATTCCACCCTGGGTTCCTCTAGTCTGAAATAAAGATTTTGTTCTATTACAAAAGGAAAGCTCGAATCATGATGTTGCTCAAATGGGGATATTTATATGTTTGGAGATGCAGTAGATCTAGCAGGTGCTAGAATGCTATCAGCCCAACTTAGTAACATCTTGTGGTTTGACTTTGCTATGGGCAGCAAGGTACCCAACCAAGTAAGAAAACGGTAAAGTGTGTTAGCGTAACATTCCTAGGCCAAAATGCTGTGTTTAAGAAAGACTGGAAATATCTCATTCTTTCTACCTCAACCTGAGAATCCTTGTTTTGTTTCTTCCTTATATTAATCAAAGCCATAATGCATTTATTTTCACACCCAGTTTCTTTTGCTTGCAACAACTTTTCCCATACAATGTATTTTGAATTATATTTCTGCACCAATAGATCAGCATTATATAAGTTATAGCTATTGTATGCATGAATTACATAGTGTCCACAGTACAAATGTATCTGTGCTTATAGTGAAAACCATAGAACTGAAACTGTTGAAAAAGATATAAACTCAGAAAAAAGAGAATAGTTGTTCACCCCTAGTTCTGCTTATCTGAAAGGAAAACATTTGTATCCATTTTAAGTTATGCAGGCTTCCACAGAGCTATATATCCAACATAAACCTAAGATCACTGAAGTCAATCGCTTGGATCCCAGCTGGAACTTTCACAGGTATAAGTGGGGGCAATTCTCATTGATCCTACCTAAATTCCCATGAGCAACATAGAAGGAGGGTGGTGGTGGCAGTGGTGGTGAAAATCACACACACATACACACACACACACACACCTTGCACCTGTGGAAATTCTAGGAGTAATCCAAACCAATAGCCATAGACTGGAGTACCTCTACACAAGTTTGCAATATCATTGCCTCCGTCAGTACAAAGTAGGTGAGAAGTTCAGCCTACATGTTACTGATGCTGGAATCAGTCATTAATCAGTTTTGGATCCCTGTGCAACAAAACAAAAATAAATGTAGTACTAGATGGGGTGAGACCTCAGGATCTTCGGGAATTACAACAGAACTCCAGACTATGGAAATTAATTACCCTGAATAAAATGGCTGCTTTGGAGGGTGAACTCTATGGTATTAGACCCCATTGAGGTCCTTAACCTGCCCAAACCCCATCAACCTAGTCTCTACCTCTAAATCTCCACAATTTTCCCAAGTTGGAGTTGGCAACCATAGTCCTAGCAAATGTTTGGGACAGTTGAAAATTTCACAGATGTTCAAGTATAAGATCTGGACTTTGTGGGGGGTGGGGAAGAATTCTCATTTCTTTCAAAATTGCAAAACTACTTATTCATTTCAGTTCTAATAATCAGTAGCATCTGGTCACATTGGAACATGTGCTCGACTAGAAATGTTATTGTGATAATAAAGCTATAATTAGATTTGTGAAAGATTTTGCATGGTGTTTACTGTCAGAAGCATAACAATAAGCTTGTCACAAATGATACATGCAGTATGAGGGGTTTAGATTGCAGGGCTTTTATTTATTTCATTACATTTGCATCTAACTACTGACTTCTTTACTGATTTAATAAGAAGCCAAATTCATCCAGGCCTAGTCACTTAAGAAAGAGTCAATGAAAATATTATTAGAAAGGAAACAAAAAAAAGTTTTAATCAGTGTTCTGAAGCATCCCTATGTTTCATCAGAAAATGAACTGTGAACATTCAAGATGACCTAAATATATTAACTGATTTTTGTGTCTTTGATGAAAATGGGCTTCCTCCCCCCTCCCCCCGGCAGGTCCTGTTTTATAAGAACACAAGAATATAAGAAAAGCCATGCTGGGTCAGACCAAGGCCCATCAAGTCCAGCAGTCTGTTCACACAGTGGCTAACCAGGTGCCTCTAGGGAGCCCACAAATAAAACAACTGCAGCAGCATCCTGCCTGTGTTCCACAGCACCTAATATAACTGGCATGCTCCTCTGATCCTGATCCATGGATAGCCCTATCCTCCATGTACATGTCCATTCCCCTCTTAAAGCCTTCCAAGTTGGCAGCCACCACCACATCCTGGGGCAGGGAGTTCCACAACTTAACTATGCATTGTTTTCAATCTCTCAGGCTTCAGCAAATGACCCCACAATCTAGTATTATGAGAGAGGGAGAAAAGCGTCTCCCTGTCCATTCTCTCCATACCTTGCATAATTGTATAGACCTCTACCATGTCTCCCCTTAACTGCCTTCTTTCCAAGCTAAACAGCCCTAAGTGTTTTAACTGTTCTTCATAGGGCAGTAGCTCTACCCTCCTGATCATTTTGGTTGCTCTTTTCTGCACCTTCTCAAGCTCTTCAATATCCTATTTTAGGTGTTGTGACCAGAACTGCACATAGTATTCCTAGGGCTGCCAACCTCCAGGTACTAGCTGTAGATCTCCTGCTATTACAACTGATCTCCAGCCAACAGAGATCAGTTCACCTGGAGAAAATGGCCACTTTGGCCATTGGACTCTATGGCATTGAAACCCCACCCCTCCCCAAACCCTGCCCTCCTCAGGCTCTGCCCCAAAAACTTCCCATCAATGGCAAAGAGGGACCTGGCAACCCTAAGAATCCACGTGTGGTCTCACCATAGATTTGTACAAGGGCAGTATGATAGCAGCAGTTTTATTCTCTATTCCTCATCTAATTATGGCCAGCAGAGAGACTAACAAAGTATGATAAGCTCAGGGTTAAGTCGACTGTGAGTTCAACATCAAATGCAAACTCTGGCTTTGACAAAAAATGTAAACCTGTAGTAGGGGTATGGTGACTGCTGAATCTTAGCCAATCTCCCAGATATAAACTTTAGAACTAGTAGGCCATAACTGTGTACTTGTAACTTCAACTTTCCTGGATCCAATTGTCATGATGTTTATCTCATCACCATCACTGCACCATCACCAACTGGCAGTCATTGATGGGAGCAGGGAAATAAAATCATAGTCAGAATAATGCAAGGATAGAATTAGTCTTGGATCAAGGAGACCTGGCTTTTATGGTCAGTCATGAAGCACAATCCATAGCTCTGTGCCAGCTACTATCACTAAAATAGAGTGAAATTCTCCCAGAAATTCAAAGCTCATTTTCATGACAACTTTAATCAGACCAACCCTTAGAGAGAGGGAAATCAAGATGGAGTTGATACAGACAGTTCTTCATAATACTTACTGTGCCTCTGAGGTGGGTTTCTGTGCTGGACAGGAGGCTCTCCTGCCCCTGAAGGGAAAAACCGCCACTCGGCTGAGGAGTGGTGCTCCAACATCCAATCACCTTTGAGAAGGGGGGGTGGAATGTTGGATGGAAGCACAGGAGGAGCTCCTGGAGAGGCAGTGAGAGCTCTGGTTTGGCTCAGCAAAAGAGCAGCCAGAGTGAAGGGTAGCTCTGCCTGGTAGCTAGGGTTGCCAACCTCCAGGTATATATTTAAATTATTAACTGTGATAGAATTTTAGTAATTTATTGGTAAATATGGCAAGTATTCCAAAAGAATTGGAGACAATGGAAAAGTATTTTTATTTTTTTATTGTATTGCATAGGAAGAACTGAGGAAGAATTGGGCTTCATGCCCCGAAACGATCGTTTTCTCCTTCAATGCACATCTCGCTGCTGTAGGAGGAAAGAGCATCTTAAAAGAACATTTCTTGTGAACTGTACTTCAATACTTACCTGTTAGAGGAAATTGTTGTGATTTGCCTGCTTGGATATTTCACCATGTATAATTATACATCTCTTTGTTGTAGTATATATAATTGTTGAGGGTGGTAATATTGCCACATACTGTGAAAAAATATAGCTACATTATATTTGGCTTTGTTAACAGCTATATTCCTGTACTAATTTCCTCATCCTCTTGATACGGGTACAGAGGTGTCTTTATTTTCCTTCAACCTCCAGGTAATAGCTGAAGATCTCCTGCTATTGCAACTGATCTCGCCAATAGAGATCAGTTCGCCTGGAGAAAATGGCTACTTTGTCAATTGGACTCTATGACATTGAAGTCCCTCCCCAAATCCCGCCCTCCTCAACTGAATTTACATGAACCAATTTTATAAAGTGTAGCAAGTTATTCAGCATCCCCAAGTGGAAATTTCTTATCGGTACCATACAAATTCAGAGTCAGGAATGATGGTGATGACAAACAACCACACATTGTCCACATGGGTGGCTGAGAAAGTGACACCTTTGCTTTCTGATGGTTCAATGGACACAAACTTTGTTTCAAGCACAAAATTATTAAAGAGATTGTATAAAATTACTTTCTGGCTATGTGTATAAGGTGTATAGAAAACATAAATGAATTTCATGCTTAGACTTGGGTCCCATCCTTAAGATAGGTCATTATGTATATGCAAATATTCCAAAATCTGGAAAAAAAATGAAACCCAAAACACTTCTGGTCCCAAGCATTTCAGATAAGGGATACACAACCCATATTTAGATGCTCTAATTTTTCCTGCACTTGTAACAGTGCACTCCTAAACAGAGTTATTCCTTTCTAAGTCCACTGAAATCAAAATATATCAGGGCCATCATATTGTGAGGTTTTTTTTTTAGCCATCTGTAGTAGCTAGATAGAATTTATTTATCTTGTTCATTTATACCCCACTTTTCTTCCCAGTGGAGACCTAGAGTAGCTTACAACATTCTCCCCTTCTCCATTTTATCCTTACAAAAATCCTGGCAGGTAGGTTAGGCTGAGGGTGTATGATTGGTCCAAAGTCTCCCAGCAAGTTTCCATGGCAGAGTGGAAATTTGAACCTGGGTCTCCTAGCTACTAGCTCAACACTCTAACCACTACACCATGCTGGTAGAATAAGCTCCATGAAGAAGCACATTTGATGACTGTTTACAGATGCTATCAGAAAGGAAGATCAGTTAGCATGGAAACACTGTGTCAAACTTGTGTGCTAACTCTCAGTTCATGATCTCAGGGTTCTTTTTGACCCATTGTCTCACAAGACGATTTCACTGAAGCTCATGAAATCAGAAACAATGTCAAAGATGCTAGCTCAAGTTGCTATTTTCATCTCAGAAAATGAAAATGGAGATAAAGAAAAATATAATATTTCTAACAGCAGACTCATTCACTAAAGGAAATTAGATGAGATCCTCAGGAAATGGAATATTAAAACAGAAATAAATGAGAATGAGCTGAGAGTCCTAAGTTGCTTCCCTAATTTCATAAAGCTCTATGTCCTCAAGATGTAAACCTTATTTTCTGCTCAACAATGAATATCAAACCTCTTCTCTGAGTCCAAATGCAATCGCCAGGGCTGTTTGCATAAACTGAGGAATCACTGTCTGTGGACGCAATATACAACTTAGAGGGTGGAGTTGAGCAATCATGCTTGCAATTATCCTAACAATAGCTAATCATTGCTTTGATGAATTTCACCTCTTCTGTTAGCTAGTTGCTCTGAACAAAATGTGATCTCTTCTCATTTGCTAGCTGTTTAAAATGATTACTCAGATAATTCATTTGGATAATTCCAGGCATGTAGGCTCCAGAAGAGCCATTTGTTTTGAGTCATCCTTGGAAGCTTGCAGATTGCTTGTGTGTGTGTGTGTGTTGAGAGATGCAGCCCTCTAGCAGCCTGTGCAACTTGTTTTGACACACCAAATCATGAATTGTAGTCTGCTAAGTGATTAAATAAATGAATTCTGCTTTTGCACTTACAGGGAAACTGCAACACCTGGGGGTTTATTGAGTCCCTGATTCACCAATGTGCATAGTCTGTGGTCTTCAGGGGGCTTCAGGATTCCCATGGTGAGGTCTTAACTACAGGCTCTTGGGGCATGACCTCAGGAGTCATGGACTCTGGGTCTGAGGTAGGGTTGCCAAATCTGGGTTGGCAAATTCCTGGAGATTTGAGGGTGGAGCCTGGGGATAGTAAAGTGTGGGGAGGGGAGAGAGCTCAGGAGGGCTAGTCTATCCTCCCAAACTGTCATTATTGTCCAGGGAAATTCATCTCTGTAGTCTGGAGATGAGCTGTAATTTTGGGGGAACTCTAGCCTTTACCTGGAGATTGGCAACCCTAAAAGCCTGTAGTGCTAGGGCCTCCAGATCTTCCTATGATGAGTCTGAGCCTGGCTCAGCAAGGGTCATGACAAAGGCCATATTAGTCTGTGACTTCTTTGTTCCTTGTCCCTCTCCAAGGCTCTTCTATTTTGGGTCTTTGGGCTCCCTATTTGGCATGCTTAGCTGAGAGACAAGGCCATCTTTGTTTCTGGCCTGTGGAAGTATCCTCTGTAACAAACTCTTATAACTAATATGGCATTCGCTGGGCAGGCCCTGATTGCTTTTGAGAATATTAGATCATAACAGTTTATATGTCTCATCTCTTGCTATATACTGTCCAAAGTCTACTGACTGTATAGTGACCTCCTTACCTCAGTAACCTTAAAGGGATTAGCTTCGGGTAATCCAATCATTCTATGTAACAGACAGCCAATGTTTGCTCAAAGGATGCTGGCTTCAAGGTAGAATGTATCATTGTCTTTCTTTCCTTTTGATCTCATTAATCATTAATTGTGGTATGCCTTGCCTAAGTTCCATTGTGTGATCACTGACTGACCTTTGCTATCCATTGTAATATTCCTTAATAAAACTGAGAGATCACTGGGGCAATTCAGATTGATCTCTGGAACTCAAGACACTGTAAGCGTCTTCCCTCAAAGCACCATGCGTGCTTTCCCCAAGGCACTTTCGGGGTGCCTTCCCTTCAATCCTCCATGATGTTTTTCATCAAGATCAGCAACTGTTCTATTTCCTTAGCTATATCTCTGACAAACTGTAGGGCTTTCTCATGCCAATAATGCCCATGTGCATATGATGTGTATATGTGCATAGGCAATTTGTCCCCTTCTATGCATTCATTATACATGGGTTGACAATTGTTTGTAGAAGGCTTCCTTTCTGAAATCAGATATTTATTGACTTTATTTTAGTGCTTTTATATGTTTTCTTTTGGCCAGAAAGACCCCCATGATGGCTAATGATGAAGCCAAACATTTACAATAATGATTCATAATGAAACACATTTTTTTTAAAAAAATTGCAAATAAAACATCAGGTACACTTGTGGAATGGAAGTGTCTTTAATTTGCTTAGGAAAGCCTGTACAGACTGCAATTACCTTTGGGGAAGGGAGTTTCAGAATCCAGGAGCAGTGGCTGGTAAGGGACCTCACTGATTTCATTACCTATAAACCTATTTCTCACAAGAAGGCACCATCTCAAAGCTTGAGTAGGTTGTACACAATACAATACAAAACCTTTAATGGCATAAATACAATTGTTCTAAGACCCAATCATTCTATGTCCCAATAGGTGATGTGGATGGAATGTGGTCCTCCAGGTACTTTGGATCCAACACCAGAATCTTGCATTGAGCCCGTAAAAACATCAAGAACTGATAAAGCACCCATCTGATGTGTTCATTCTGGTGGGTATCACTTAATCATTTTGCTGCTGTGGTTAGTACATAGAATCATAGAGTTGGAAGGGACCACCAGGGTCATCTAGTCCAACCCCCTGCACGATGCAGGAAATTCACAACTACCTCCCCCTACACCCTCAGTGGCCCCTACTCTACACCCAGAAGATGGCAAAAAAAAAAAAAAAACCCCTCCAGGATCCCTGGGCAATTTGGCCTGGAGAAAAATTGCCTCCTGACCCCAAAGTGGTGATTGGCACTACCCTGGGCATGCAAGAAAGGGCCATGAGACCCAAACACTGATGCAAACCTTCCTGCCCTCCCTCTCATGATCTGCTTAAGGTCATGGAATCAGCATTGCTGACAAATGGCCATCTAGCCTCTGCTTAAAAACCTCCAGGGAAGGACCACCCACTACCAGACCACCCAGAGGAAGCTTGTTCCACTGAGGAACCACTATCACTGTTAGAAAGTTCTCCCTAATGTTTATTTGGAAACTCTTTTGATTTAATTTCAACCCGTTCGTTCTGGTCCAACCTTCTGGGGCAACAGAAAACAACGCAGCACCATCCTCTATATGACAGCCCTTCAAATACAGACTGATGTTTCCCAACCGCTTTCATAGCATTTTAAATGTCCTTAGGATTTCTAGTTATTTGTTTATTTATGTATTCATTCTATTTACAGTCTGCCTTCCTTGCTGAGACTCAATTTCAATTTGAGACATCGTTTCTGATGACATGAGATCAGAATATCTGTTGAGAAGTCAAAATTCAGCTTAATTACCATGGATGCCTAATATTAAATTATGTAGACATGGACGCAAATATTTTACAAACTTGGAATGAAGAATTAAACAAATGCTTAGAGCAATCTTGGAGCACCTGATTCAAACATTACATTATTGCAAAAGGCTCTGTGATGCTAACAGAATCAGTGATCTAGTAAATTAAGAAGTGGGCTTTAGTCTGTGCTGTGCTCTATTTCACTAAACCTAATAATTTCCATTATCTCCCTCTCTTGATATTTTCAGCCTGTACTAGATTTTTTTTCAATTTAAAGCTTATTGCAATGTTTCTTTACAAACACAGTTCTCTTACCATGTGTCCCCCAGTGCCCTGATATAATTCTGACTACTATTGAAGGATAGAATTCAAAAAGAGAGAAAAATTATTGGAAGGGGGGGAACAAAGAATCCTGTTAGTTAGGTTAGGCCAAGAGTGTGAGACTAAGCCAAGGCCATCCAGTGGAACCATGGCTGAATGGAGAGTAGAACTCAGGTCTCCAAGATCCTAGTCCAACATTCTAAGCATATACTACCCTGATTCTCCAAGTCTTGTGGCATTTGAGTATGGGGTTGCCAACCTCCAGGTGGTGGCAGGCAATCTCCTGCTATTACAACTGATAACCAGCCGATAGAGATCAGTTCACCTGGAGAAAATGGCTGCTTTGGCAATTGAAGTCTATGACATTGAAGTCCGTCCCCTCCCCAAACCACGGCCTCCTCAGGCTCCGCCCCCAAAACCTCCCACCAGTGGCAAAGAGGGACCTGGCAACCCTGTTTGAGTATGATCCATTAAAGGTCTAGTACTGTTTTTTCCCTCATTCAAGACTCTATACGGGAAGCACTACAGCTAGTAAATAATAGTGTTAAAATTGATCAAATCCTAAATGAAAGGGAAAGAACAACAACCTTTATACAGATTTTTCCTATCAGAAACGGAAGTGCTCTGTACATATTTCTGTGAGGCTCTAGATAAAATCCTTTTACAACTAGGAGTGATCTAAATTTCTCATTCCTGCTAGTTTGATGTGCATTTTGCTTCTCCTTTGTACAAATCAAAGCCGTATTTTCACAGTTTATGTTTCCTTGTGCCAAATGTTTCCTGTATGCTTTTTCAACCTTTTTTGTCTATCAATAAATCATCTTTATAGAATATACATAAAATAATGTGCATCTACTGCATAAATGCTTCCTAAACTATGTGAAAACAAACAAGTAATCAGTACCAACAATAAAAAGGGCAGACTGCTCTATCTCACCCAATTCTCTTCCTTACTGCAGATCCTCTCTCACATGGCATTTGTTCATGGAGGTCCCAGGATCCCCAGGCATGGTGGTCAAAGGGGAGCCTGTCTTCCTTTTTTCACCAGCCAAAAACCTGGTTGAATCCATTCCACTGACAACACACAGAAACCAAAAGAAATGAAAAATTGTTCTTCTCCATGATGGGAATGGCATTGCACAGGTTAACACTATGTTCAGTGCTGGTCACCATTTCCCAAAAAGGACATTGCAAAGCTGCAAAAAGTACAGAAGGGAAACCAAGATGATTTAGGGGTTGAAGAACCTTTCCTATGAGATATTGCTGAACAGTCTGGGGCTTTTCAGCCTAGAAAAAAGACAGCTAATGGGAAGGCACGATAAAGGTTTATATATACTAATGGGGTAGAGAAAATGGATAGAGGGAGCTTTTTTCCATGATATTAGAACTTGGGGAACTCAGTGAAGTTGATGGGAAATAGGTTCAGGACAGATAAAAGGAAATACTTCTTTACTCAAAGAGTAAAGTTATGGAAATTCACTGCCAGTGTACGTAATGATGGCCACAAGTGTAAATGACTTTAACAGGGAGTTAGACAGGTTTGTAGAGGATAGATCCACCAATGGCTACTAGCCATGGTGAGTTAAGGGAACCTCCATTTACAGAAGTAGCAAACCTCCAAATACCAGTGCTGTGAGGCAGGGGAAGGCTTTGGCCTCTAAGCCGTTTGTTAGCATTATATGGCAACAGGTTGGTAACTACATAGGATTGGATGCTAGACTAGATGGACCACAGCTGTGATCCAGAAGGACTCTTCTTATGTTCTGAAATGCTGCCCCCTTCTTGAAAGCATGATGACTCTTTCCTTGTAGAGGATAAGATTTCCCCATTTAGCCGAATGGTGCATATTAATTTCTTTCTACATTTTCACAAACAAGTATTCAAAAATGTGGCACTCCCCATTTCCACATTATAATAATAATTTATTATTAGGTCTATGACCGCAGTCTTGGACCAAGGGAGGAAGAAAGGAAGGGAGGGGAAGACGAGGGAGGATGGGAAGCATAATACATAGTATAATACAATCTTAAGTTAACAATGCTAAAAATTAGGTGTCAGCCCAATAAATAAAATTCCTAACTAAAATAAACTGGGGGCGGAGAGAACTGACTAATTTCCACATTATATACATTGCCTTGACTTGTATGTATCAATAAACCTTTAATGGCATATCCAATATTACAAAGAAGAAGAAAAAACAGTATAAATACAACTATCAGCTAAAAAAGCTAAAACAAACATAAAATCATAACACAGAGTTTCCCAAATTTTTCATTGTTAACACATCGATTAAAAAATTGGCCACCACCACAGTGATCTCTACTGTTGTATCATTCAATTAAATTTGACATTTTATTTCATTAGGAAGATAATATTTAGAATGTATCCAAGTATTTAACCATTTCTTCCTAGCGGATGCATATAATGAGCAATCTAGCAATATGTGCTCGATTGAGTCCAAAGAGTTGGAGCCACATTCACATTTCTGTTCATGTTTAGGAATATTTTGAAACCTTCCATATAACAACTTCGATGGGAAGGCATTTACTCGCGCAAGAGAAACAACTTTGCGATGGCTAGGACTATCAAGATTGTATAGATAATAGGGGATACATCCCGCAACATTCTTAAGATTTAATATAGCTGATGAACAGACAGGGGGTTGAGACGGCTGTATTTTTTGAAGTTCAATATCTAAAAGCCTCTGTTTAATCGTCTTAAAAATATAAACTTCCGAGGAGAAAGTTAACTCCTCCAGGGAAATGCCAATGGATCTTATTTAGATCGAATGTTATGATCCCAAGAGGTATTATAAATTTCCTTTAATAAAAAAGACAGAAGCGAACCATCATCAGTATTAAAATACAGTTTAAGCCAGTAACGAAGAGTTAACATCCATGCCTTAGTTTCAATTAAATTTAATCCTAATTCAGAACACAATGCATAATAAGAAATACAGTTTGGGAAGCCCATAATTTGTCTAAAAAAGGATGCTTGAATCGCCTCCACTTCATGATTAAAAGCGTTAAACCATATAGGAACCCTATAAAGAACCTGAGGTAAAATTTTAGAGTTAAAAACTTTAACAGCGGCAGGAACAAATTGATTTCCTTTGGGAAAAAAGAAGGCTTTTAATTGTTAGGAAGACAATTTCTCCAGATTAATAGATCTTCTCCTATGAGTTGCCCACTGAAGGTTAAAATTAAATGTAATGCCCAAATATTTATAACATTTAACTTGTTGGATCTTGTTCTTACCAATATGCCATCTATAGGAGACCCACTTTCTATTAAAAACCATAACATTGGACTTGAAATAATGAATTTTGAGCTCATTTAGGCTGCAGTATTTCTCAAAGGCCATCAAATAACGCTGAAGACCAACTTTGGTAAAAGATAGAATTGCCGTATCATCTGCTTATAGAAGGCAAGGCACTGCTCTGCCACCTAATTTGGGAGGGTGGCCGTCCACAGACTCCAACGCTCCAGGCAGATCAGAAAGAAATAAATTAAAAAGAAGGGGGGCAAGAACACACCCTTGCTTTACACCCTTGTTGGATGGGATTTTGTCAGTAAGAAAACCATTTGAAGAAAATTTGACCCGGCACGAAGTACCAATGTGAAGTTTCTTCAAAAGGATTAAAAGGTGCTGATCTATTCCTAGATTGCTCAACTTAGCCCAAAGTTTGTCTCTTATAACTGAATCAAATGCACTTTTTAAATCAATAAAGGCAACGTAAAGTTTCTTCGTGCCAATTTTCATATACTTCTCAGCCAGGGTTAGTAAAGTTAAACAATGGTCCAAGGTTGATTTATTTTTAGAGAATCCAATCTGTTCAGGTCCAATAATATTGTTGTCCTTTACCCAGCAGCGCAAGTGCTGTTCTAGACATTTCACATATAGTTTGCCAGTTACGGCGTCAGTCCAATAAATAAAATTCCTAACTAAAATAAACTGGGGGCGGAGCGAACTGACTAATTTCCACATTATATACATTGCCTTGACTTGTATGTATATTATGTCTTGGCTTGTGAACTTCACGCTGCCTTTTGTGGAAGCTACAACCCCGAGACATACCTGGGCCTGTGTATGCGGTCTCGGGGCTGAGAGCAAGCCAAGAATGACTGGGAACAGGAGAGGCCTCCTGCCTGAAGGCCCATTATTTGTTTGTTTGTTTGTTTGTTTATTTATTCTTTATATTTATAGCCCACCCTCATTCCTAGCAAGCTGGGCTCAGGGTCGGTTTCAACAATATAATCATAAAACATCAATTAAAACATACTTTAAAACTATATTAAAACTATATACTCCATAAAATTAATAAACAAGATGGCATTTGATAATCATAAATAGTAGCCACTAGAAAAAACCTGACCATAAACAAGTTGGGGGCAGGAGGTGGAGGCCAGCAACGATGACAATGGAAGAAAAACTTGTGTCTGCCCTCGGTTATAAGCCTGGCAGAACAGTTCCATTTTACAGGCCCTGTGGAACTCATTTAGATCCAGCAGGGCCCTGATGTTGTTAGGGAGTCTGTTCCTTGGGATGGGGATCCCATGGGACTTAGTGACCACTTTCAGATCACCTGGATGGGTCACAGAGGACTGCATTGGTTCTCTCCTCTATTTACTGTCTCATGGCCATTTACTCCCCCCAACACCACTCTCTTATAGCTTGGTGAGAATAATCTCCCAGACAGGAAAGGGGCGGACCTCACTGTCCCCTGTCAACAGACACTTATCTCTAGACTCTCCAAGATGAAACTTCTATGGTGAAAGCTCCTGAAATGGTGTGAGTGACACAGTGCAGTGTTGTCAGACAGAGTGGACATGGCCATGAAGAAGGTCAGCAGTTGGGCTGGTTGGCTCATCGAATCTGCAGGTGTTTATCTAGTATGGATATTAATTGCAAATAAGTGGTCCTCTTCAGGGCAGGTGGAGTTCATATTTCAGAGCAGGGCATGGACATTTGGCTGCACAATGTTAGGGACAGGCCGCTTTGCTGGATGCATTTGTAAGAGCATTGGTGGGAGTCGAGTGAGTGCCAAGTGCTTGTGGCGGTTTGGGCATTGGTACAGATCTGTTTGGGGGGGAGGTTGTGCCTGCATTCCTGCCTCCTCCATTTGGGGACTCCCTTAAGGGGTTTTGGGGGTGAAGCCACTTAATGCCCAGCATGGGGGCTGTCATCTGATTCTTACTACCAAGTGGCAACAGAACCATGCAGTGGCTTGCACCCATGTGGGATCCTGGGTTTGATACTCTGTGGGCTTCTCCCCTCAAGTAGGTGGGATGGGGAGATGAGGTATATTGGGCGGCAGGTGGGTTGCCCGATGCTGGATCCACCCACATGCTGTGCCATCACTCCTTTGGCTGTAATCAATAAAAGCTGTGGCCTATTTTTCTCCAATCTGGTCCATTTCTGGTTTGTTCCCTCCCTCCCTCCCTTGCCCCTGGGACCCCAATGAAAAAATGGTTTTCACATACACACACAAAAAGGTTGGTGAAAAAAAATGAAGGAATGTTACTTGTCCTTAATTTAAAGCATGTTCTTATGCAACCTTAAAGTACTTGCTATAAAATGCCATCATTTATTCTAAAACTGTAATTCAGAAAAGGTGCAGTGAAGCATGCAATCAATCATCGTTTTGTGGATAGCCTTGATGAGCTGTTTTCTTGCTGCTTCCAATCATAATTTGAAAGGAAGTCTGGCTTCCGGGTTCATTCTTTTTCCAAATAATGCACCAATTAGCCAGTGTAGCAGGAACTGCAGTATCAGAAATCAAAGCTTTTTTGGGGAGGGGAAAGAGAGAAAATGATCTTGTTGTTTAGAAAGTTCATCTAAAGGAGTCAATGAAAGTCCCCAAGGATATGTGAGCATAATATTCATTTTCAGTGTAGATTAGGAACATATTAAATAAGTAGAAAAATTTAGCCTCTGGATAGAAAAAGCCAGTAAGGTAAGATATTGAAATTAAAAAGTATATAGACTTAGGGTATTTATTACTTTAATACCGAGTGGGTGGGAAACTATGATTTTTTTGTGTGCGTGAAAAAAACTGTCATTCTGCATTGGGATGTTCTAAGCCACTCAAACTTAGCTGTGGATTTATTTCCGCAAGCAAGATTTGGAGCAAGACTAAGTAACATAGAATGGTTCCCCTTTAGGCCAGACTGCATGTTTTGGAATACTTGGGCACTGCTCGCTAGGGGAGGATCAAGACATTAAAACTGCCCTGGAGCAAGCTGAGTCAAGTGGACTATGCAGGGCTGGCAGCATCACAGTCTGCTCAGGTTGGATGTGGGCTGAGCAGACCCCGCAGCATTGCTAGGGCCACCTGTCTTGACTTGGCCCTGGACTATCAGGTAGCGCCTCATTCTTTTCCACTCTATTACTAACTCTTCCCATGTCTCTCTAGAAACCTGGGAGAGGAAGTGTGTGTTTATTCAATTGCACACCTTCCTTGTAGTGACTGAAATCAGGGCTGTAACTGGGGGGGGGGGCAAGGATGGCCACTGCCGCCCCAGTGGCAAGCAGAGAGGGTGGCAGAACTACCTGGCACATAGGTGCCTACTCCTCCTGTAGGAGAGGCAATTGTGCCACCCTTTCCCACCCATTAATTATACTATAGTGCTCAGAAATTGGCTACCCAAAATCTCCCACAGGCAAAAATGCAAATGGGGATACAATACATTTGGCTTACTGCAAGTGGCTACTGTGATTCATTTCCCCTCACATTTCTGCTTGTGCCGAAGCTCAAATGCAAGTGGAAGTTTTGCACTGGATCGAACCCAATGTGCCTGTGAGTAAAGCCAGGCACAAAATACATTCTGTTCATCTTTCCTTTACCCCAGCAATGCATTCCTGATCATTGCAGAATATTACGCTATTTAGCATGGGAGAGCTTCAGAGAGTCTTGGCTGGGCTCCCCTCCTTTTGCACAGGAGCAACATGGCATGCTATTATGGAGGGTTCCCCAGCCCTCAGTAGTGGTTTTGAGGGGGTTTGGGGAGTTCCTGTGGGACGGGAGAGAAAATAAAAATGACATTCATGAAATTGCTATCTAACCCTCTCATTGTTATGATGGTAGCTTCCTCAGGCTACCGTGCTGCTATATGGAGCTATAAACTCTACCTGCCAGAGATAACATGAATATGTGATCATTTATGCTGGGATGAAAGAGTGATGAATAACTTAGCCCCTGACCTTTTCAAGGATTACTGACTGAAGGTTTCTATTCTTTTCTTTGAACAACTGCTTTGTAGGAAGAAATTCAACTCTACAGAAGAGCAGCAACAGGAAATGCTGCAGCTGTTGAATTTCTTCCTGTGAGACACATGATATTTCAGCTAGGAAAAAAAGAGTGCAACTTGAAATAAATTATATTGCTTTCCCTTTATTTCATTGTTTCTTGTACCCCTTCCAAATAAATTAAAAGCTGAAGAAGTATGTTCAAGGTCATTATCACAGTGGTGTAAACTTAGGGATGTGCACCAAATTATTTTAGGATTTTTTCAGGTTTAGGTTTAATAGACCTGAAATTTCTCAGAAAATAAAAAAAAATCTGAATCCCCATACTGATATGGGTTTTTGGGGGGGAACGTTTTGCAAATATATGAAAAAAATCAAGTCTATTAAACCCCATGAGAAATCTTTATGGGACTCTGGGGATCCAATTTTATGGGCCCCTCAAAAGGGTGCCCCCATCCATTCTCCATTGTTTCCAATGGAGGAAAAATGGAGAGGCCATAACATTCACCCAACTTGGGGGTTCTTGTAAGGAGAATCACTAGCAGCTACACTGCAGATTTGGTGCCTTTACCTCAAAAAAACTGCCCAAACTCAGAACCCTGCAAAGATTTCCCAATATTTTCCTTATGCTAAGAAATGCTCTCTCTGTGATTCTCAGCTCTGACATAGCTCAGTATTATGTCAATAGGGAATACTTGGGGGCTCTGCGGGGGGGGCTATTTTTCAAGATAGAGGCACCAAATTTGCAACATAGCTGGTGGTGACTCTCTTTACAGGAACCTCTGAGGTTGCTGAGTATTGGGTCAGAGGGTCAAATTTTATGGATTTTTTCTCCATTTGGGGGCCTATAAAATTTGGTGCCTCTTCCTCACCAGAGCCCCACAAAGATACCCCTAGAGTAAAATACACCTGAAAAATCTGGAAAAATTTGTTTTTTTCAGATTTGCCTTTTTGGTGCCTCTTTTTTCAGTTCAGCATATCCGAATGCACATCTCTAGTGTAAATGTGGTGTGAGCATTGTGTCTTATTACATTTCTTGAAAATGTTTCTGTGGTATTTTCTCCATAGGTTATTTCAAGCTTCTGAAGACCTATGAGAAGTTTTCTCAAAAGTCTTCAAACTCAGAGCACCTTCAGACACATCAGAGACATATCATGAATAGCATAGTCCCTTCCATGTTCAAGTAGCGATCTTTCATGGAACAACTATTTATATACTTATACAACTATTTATATACTTCATTTATACACTGCCTTTCTCCCCAGTGGGGACCCAAAGCAGCTTACATGTTCTCTACTCCATTTTATTCTCCCACCAACTCTGTGAAATAGGTTCAACAGAATGTGTGATTGGTTCAAGATCATCCTGCCAGCTTCCATGATGGAGTGGGGATTTGAATCTGCATCTCCCAGATCCTAGTCGAATACCCTACCCACTACACTATACAGACTTAAATGGAAGTGGCAGAGCCTGTATCCACAACTATGGTACTAACCCATCCATAACATTTTCATCCTGACATTATAAAGAAGCACCACAAGGTAAATGTAGAAATTACTTATATGGATTCAGGTATTACTGATACTTTATTATAATATCTCTTGACTGACCTGTATGATGTATACCTGACTACTGAACACAAATTAACACATGTATATGCCTTATACTGAATCAGACCATTAGTCTATCAAGGTCAGTATTATCTAATTTGCCTGGCAGTGCCTCTTCAGGGTCTCCAATTGAGGTATTTAACACCACCTGCTATCTTATAATTTTAACTGGCAATGCCAGTGATTTAACTTGGAACCTTCTACATGCAAAACAAACACTCTACCACTAAAATATGCCCCCCTCACTTGTCTGATCTGTATAGTTGTGGCCAACAGACTTTTATTCAGAGTGCCTGAAAGAATGAAAGTTCTGAAGACAAATACAAAAGACTATTGGTCAGATACCATAATTCTGTTCCCCAATGGTAGAGCTTTCCATGAGCACAATGAGAGTTGCTCTAACTGAAGAGGCATGGGCTAGTAGAAAACTTGATGGGATGGAGAAAGGTTCAACGGTTAGTGCAATGGGATCATAGGATTTGAGCCAATGACAAGACCAGCTATGCTTGACTAGAATAACTAAAGTAGCATCTACTCTTCAGGGGCCAGTGCAATGTAACAATGACGTCCATATGTGCTGTCAAATCAGAACCGACCTATGGCAACTGGAGCAAGGAGCTTTCAAAGGCAAGTGAGAAGTAGAGATGCTTTGCCGTTGCCTTCCTCTGAAGAGCCTTCCTTGGTGGTCTCCCATCCAAGTACTGTCCCCGCTTAGCCTCTGAGATCTGATGAGACTGGACTATACCATGCCACCTTCTCTCCATGTAAGCACTATTACACCTAAAATGTAATTGGCCAAGATTAACCTTAGCTGGGTACCCAAGGTTGGGTGAAAAGAAAATAGATATGAGTCTATGTATAAATACTGAAAGTATAATTTATTAGAAGCGCTATATAAAAGTTAAAATTATTTAAAAGCATTAAAATAGCACAATGGCATTTCCTGAGGTTGATAACTATAACTACATACCAAACGCGTTTCGGCCTATGGGGCCTTCATCAGTGGTTAATTAAAACCCTTTGGAAACCTGCACACATTTACAGAAAATCATTAATGAATACAAATGCAAATAGAAACAGTTCAAACCCAACCAGGCATGTGTATATGTTGTAAATTCTGTTCCCAATTACTCAAACATCTGGTATAATAGGTTCTTGTTGTAATACTGGTTAGTATAAGTCTCTTAGTATAAGTAATTCCCAATTACTCAAATATCTGGTATAACAGGTTCTTGTTGCACATATATATACTATATGTGTGTGTGTGTGTGTGTGTGTATATATACAGTGTGTATATATATACACACACATGTATATATATACACAACATATATATACTAACCAGTATTACAGTATTACAACTGGTTAATATAAGTCTCTTAATATTTCCCAATTACTCAAACATCTGGTATAATAGGTTCTTGTTGTAATACTAACCAGTATTACAACAAGAACCTATTATACCAGAAGTTTGAGTAATTGGGAACAGAATTTACAACATATACACATGCCTGGTTGGATTTGAACTGTTTATATTTGTATTCATTAATGTATTTCTGTAAATGTGTGCAGGTTTACAAAGGGTTTTAATTAACCACTGATGAAGGCCCCATAGGCCGAAACGCGTTTGGTATGTGGTTATAGTTATCAACCTCAGGAAATGCCATTGTGCTATTTTAATGCTTTTAAATAATTTTAACTTTTATATAGCGCTTCTAATAAATTATACTTTCAGTATTTATACATAGACCTATATCTATTTTCTTTTCACCCAACCTTGGGTACCCAGCTTTTTTTTTTAGGTTGGGTTTTATTCCCCTCCTTTTTTGCTTCCAGGATTAACCTTAACAATTATATATTCTTTCAATTGTATATATATTTTTTATGAACCAGAAATTCCCATGATTGTACAGAGAGATGAAACCATAATTTCTACATATGAAGAAACATTCCAAGTATCCCCTAAACTGTTTAAAAAGTTAAGATTATATCTTCCCGGAGCTTGGTGCACTGGCAGGTAATTCTGAAGGTACATAAAGCAATCCACCAAGCAATTCCTTTTTTTAAAGGTCCTCTGTTATTAACTAGTCCAGGAAACTGAGAAGGAAACAGTTTTATTTAGTGGGGTTTTTTTTTAACTGCTGGTTGAAATATCCAACAACAGGAATCACTGGTAATTTGGTAACTTAGTTCACATTCCGAGCACTTTACACAATGGCTTCCCCTCCTCCAGAGAAAATGGAAGGTCAAGTGCTATCATTTGTGTAATTCATCCATTTAATGCCAGAACCCTTGTGTGGTTTGCAGTAAATTTGCCTTTCCTGATGTACAGTTTCTTGAAGTTTTAAGTGTTTTCTAGCAGCTCCTAATGCTAATTCAAATGGACCTGTGTGGGAGACTCTTACGAAGGAGAAATACTCGCATCCCTTCTAGGAGCAATCGACTTTACTAATAATTATCAGTACAAAAAGGAGGATTTACTGCTTATTGGAAAGCAAGCTATTCTACATTGTCTGTTCAGCCTTTCTCAATTTCAGCAACGACATTATCTTTATGGTTTCCAAAGGTCTTACAAAATAGGATTGTCAATGCCTGACCCAAAGAAACCTTCAGTATCTTTAATGGCTAGAGTGGCACAAAGTGGTTTACAAAAAAATACCTTCTTACAATGCTATAACATTCTGGTGGAATAGTTCATCCTTTCCCAGTTTCTCTCTTAAAAACCTGGTATTCTCATCCTTATTAAAATCTCCAACCCAGCTTTAGAAAATAAAACTTGCCCATTTTAAGTTCTAAGCTCTCTGGAGATTGCTTCGAAGGTCCAGCATTCTAAATAAGACCAATTAAAAGGAAATGTCATTATAGCTTCCTTTTGAGACATTATTTTAAAATATTTTATTTTAGGCCTCATTGCTCTCTGCTATCTAATGTTGACTTGTAGTTGCAAATTCTTACCCTAGTTTCAAAATGGAATTTTCTTACCCTAGTTTCAAAAGATAATTTTCTTCCTCGTTAAGAATTAGGGATTTACTTTTTTCATTTTTTGCTTTCCATTTTCTTTCTTTTTTTTAAAGACTTGATTTGTTAAATTCTTTTTGTTATTCTATTTGTTTTTGTTTGCATCCCTAGCAGTAACACCCAGCTAACATACGGAGGTATTTAGCAATCCAAGAAAGCAGGCCATAAATACTGTACAATAATACATAGGGGTCTTTGTGTATTTACATAAATTTAGGTGTTCTGGTCACCACACCTTAAAAAAAGGATATTGCAGAGCTTGAGAAGATGCAGAAAAGAGCATCCAAAATGATCAGGGGACCAGAGCAATTGCTCTATAAGGAGCGGTTAAAATGCTTAGGGCTGTTTAGCTTGGAAAGAAGGCAGTTAAGTTGACACATGATAGAGGTCTATAAAATTATGCATGGCATGGAGAGAGTGGACAGGGAGACTCTTTTCTCCCTATCTTATACTAGGATGCGGGGTCATCTGCTGAAACTGGAGGGTGAGAGATTCAAAATAGATAAAAGGAAGTATTTCTTCACACAACACATAGTTAAATTGTGAAACTCCCAGCCCTGGGATGTGGTGATGGCTGCCAAATTGGAAGGCTTTAAGAGGGGACATCTTCATGGAGGATAGGGCTATCCATGGCTAATAGTCAAAAGGAATACTAGTCATGATGCATACCTATTCTCTCCAGTACCAGAGAAGAATGCCTATTATATTAGGTGCTTTGGAACACAGGCAGGATAATGCTGCTGCAGTTGTCTTGTTTGTGGGCTTCCTAGTTGACCACTGTGTGAACAGACTGCTGGACTTGATGGACCTTGGTCTTATCCTTATCTGTATGTTCTTAACGCCCAGCTAACATACAGAGGCATTTGGCAATCCAAGAAAGCAGGCCATGGGAATAAATACTGTACAATAATACATAGGGGATCTTTGTGTATTTACATAAGTCTACCCCTGCTAATGTAAAGGGGATGGAAGGTCTATTTCTCAACAAATAAAGGAGTGTGTAGTCAAGGAGCATCACGCTGGCCCTTGAAGCTCCCTACCTGGCTGCAATGCCAGAAGCAATCCTAGTTGAAAGATGCTTCAAGCACCAGAGTGCAATGAGGATAAGGAATGGGAGGGAGCAGGGTTTAGTTTGTCTTGCCTGAGCATTTCATTGTTAAAAAAAAGAAAGACATTCTCTCACACTGCTGGCTTCCTTTCATGTAAACAGCCGAGATGGCATACATGCTTTTATTGGGACTCCCCAATTTATTTTCTCCCCAACTGGGAGTCAAAGTGGCCTAGAACATCATTTTCCCCGCCTCCATTTTCTCACAGCAACAACCCTTTGAGGTAAACTAGGCTGAGAATGTGACTGGTCCAAGGTTACCCAGTGAGCTTTCATGGTAGTAGAGATCCAAACCCAGGTCTGCAGGGATCCTAATCCACTATGCCACACCAGCTGGTATCCATCTCAGTTAAATGAACTTCACCCTTAAGCTTAATTCACAAAACATTACCTCTGCCAATAATAATAGAACCTGAAGAGGACTTTTATATGGGAATCAGCATGGAAAGAAAGGATTCAGCCCCATCCCAGTCTCTCTTGTCTGAAAATATAGCACATGTGGAATGCCCAGCTCACATGATAACTTTTGGATGTGCTTAGGAGGCATGTCTGCCATAGAATGATAATCTTTGAGTAGGTGAACCAATTTACTAAGTGATGTTGTATACTGAATATTTCCTCACAATAGAAAGTACTTTATGTTTCTTCAGTTACCAGTACCAATACCACTGTCATATCTGACTGAACAACTTTGTAGGGCTGTTGAAAAAAAAAATCAGTATAGTTTGGATTCAGCCGAATTCGGCCCATCTGGATTCGGGATATGCTGAAGTCCGAACTCCCCCACTTTTGGTCCGTGCAATTCTGCGCGAATTCAAAGTTCGGGGAAAAAATTCGGCCAAATAAAGCCATTAAAAACACAACAGCGCCTTTCTGCGGCTCCGGGGGGGCATTTTTGGGGGTAGAGGTCCCAAACTTTCAGCGGAGCTTCAAAGGACCCTTCTTGCAAGACCCCCCAAGTTTTGTAAAGATTGGGTCAGGGGGGGCTGAGATATGGGCCCTGAAAGGGGTCCCTCACCCTTAATGTGCATCTCTGAGCAGAGCTTGCCGCCCATGCACAAAGCTCCCAGCCCCGACAAACAGCTGAGCTGCGGGGAGCAAGGGCGGGGCAGGTGCAAAGAAGTTTGCAAAGCAACACAACTGCAAAGCAACACAACTGCAAAGCAACACAACCATGCAAAGCATCACGTTTGCAACCATGCAAAGCAACACCTGACACTTGGGAGTTTGCAAACCATGGAAAGGGACAGAGGCAGCAAGCTATGCATAATGAGCAGGAGGGGTGGAATTTCCCCTTTTGCATCGGACTCACCAGGCAAGTGCATTCTTTAAGTCACCATTTGAAAACCAGTTTTGAGCAAGCATCAAAATAGACCTAACCGATCTTATGAATGAGGGAAAACCTGAGGACACACAACTGAAGCCCCCCCTCAAACCAGGGAGAGAGAGACTCGAGGGGGCACACACACCCCAGGCAGAATGGGCGAAAGCCCCCTTTGGCTTCCCCCCCACCCACAGAAACTTCTCCCTCCCCACACACACACAGACTCTGCTTCCCCCCCCCCCACACACACACACAGGAGAAAAATTATAGATTAAAGCCCCCAAAGGGGTCTTACTGTGGCTGTCTTCTGCTCCATCAGGAGGACTGGGTAATCCAATACGATTCTATTTAAGCATGGGAGGTTTTGCCTTGGATTTGCCGCTCTGGAGATGCATACAGGATCGGGTGATCCATTCATCCAAGTAGGGAAAAGGGGAAAGCCCATATCTTGGGACCCCCTGACCCAATGTTTACAAAACTTGGGGGGTCTCTTAAGAAGGCTCGTCTGAAGCTATGCTGAATGTTTGGGGGCTGCACCCCCAAAAATGCATCCCCTGAAGCACGGAAAGAGAAAAGGGGGGAGCCCATATTTCTGCCCCCACTGAACCCATCTTTACAAAACTTGGGGGGTCTCTTAAGAAGGCTCGTCTGAAGCTATGCTGAAAGTTTGGGGGCTGCACCCCCCAAAAAGCGCCCCCTGCAGCCACGGGAATGGAAAAGGGGGGAGGGAAAAGGGGTGTAGCCCATATCTCGGGACCCCCTGACCCAATGTTTACAAAACTTGGGGGGTCTCTTAAGAAGGCTCGTCTGAAGCTCTGCTGAAAGTTTGGGGTCTCTACCCCAAAACATGTGCCCCCAGCAGCCACGGAAAGGAGAGAATGTGCACACGCACCCCCCACAAGGATTTCTCTCTCTTTCTCTCCCCGGCTGGGCCGCGCAGCAGCTGATTCCTCCAGTACTCAGTCCTGACTGATTAGCCAGAAGAAGACTCAGCTTGGCCACCGATTGGCCGGGGGAGAATGCTGCTTACTGACGGTTATGCTGCTGCGCCCCATATATGCCGAATTTATTCGTGAACTCCCAAACTCGCTGAATTCGGCTCCCCCGTTTTCCCGCCATTTTTTAGTTCGGTTCATCCCGAACTAAAAACCGCCGAATCAGGGGAAATTCGGCTGTTTTTTGGTTCGGGCCGAACCAAATCGACAGCCCTACAACTTTGCACAAAATCTCCTTAAACATCCACCAGTTTTTTTCTTTCATTTACAGTGATGGAAAAATATAAAGCAAGCTTGTGCCTTTTGTTTAGCCTGGAATACTCCAGTTTGTTGGTTACTTATTTATTGTAAAATGAATTAATCTGTTAGCAGAAGCACCTTCAGAGAGAGAAAGGTGGTGGTGGTGGTGAACTATAAAATATGAACCGATAAGGAGTGCTGTCACAAGTCAATGTCTTTTCTTTCCAAATAGTTGCTGTCCACCATTTCGTATTGGCAGCCATGTTTCTCATGTTTCAGAGCCTTGATGAGCTGCAAACACAGCAGCAGGCAATCTAAAATGAGTTCAACTGAACTGGAATCCTGATCCAAACTCAGTCTGCCAAATGCTAACTCATGCCCAAAGTGACTGAATTTCTCTTTATTTTTTTTCCTTGAGGAACTTTTCTTACATGGTATCCTAAAGTACATATCATTTAGAGCAGAGGTGGTCAGAAGGTTACTCAGGAGTGATCAGTCACTCTTCAACAACCCACCTCTCCTCTAGTGCTGCCATAACAACTTTCTTATCTTCTCCTTAAATTTACTGCATTAGCTTCTGTCCTCTTTCTCTTTCATGAAGAGAAGTAGGAAGCTCTCACATGTACACAACTTTGTTCTGGATGGTAAAATGACAGCACTAGCTCTCTTTCCCATCTATCTCACTGCCACCATTCCCATCCATATTATTCCAGTCTTGTTCCACCTATACTGGCTCCCAGCCAGCTTCCAAGCCCAATTCAGGGTGTTGGTATTGACTTTTGAAGCCTTATTTGGCTTATAACAAGATATCATTAAAACTGCATACTCCATATGAACCTACCCAGAAAGACATGCAGTGGCCACGAGACTAGAAAGGCCATCTATTAGCATTGGAAAGCTAGTCTGGTCAATTTCAAGGGGTCTAGCTATACAGAGGCCTGAGGTGGCCACACAGCTCCCAAGTCTCATCCTCTTTCGGATATATTAATGAATGGCCAGTGCAAACTTTAGACACTGATTTCAGCCTTTGTGTGTGTGTGGGGGGGTGATTTCAAAGGGCATAAGGGTGTCGGGCATTGTGTGTCGTGGGCTATCAACTGGGCATGGTGGCCCAAATCTGACCATAGCGACTAAAGTCCTCCATGCGAGTGGGCAGCTGTCTCATTCTGGGGCCCAGTCCCCTCAGAGGGTACTGTGCTGTTAGCAGTTATATTCCTGTAAACTCTGTATTTTAATAGTTTCTGTTTTTAACCCCCCCCTCCTGATATGTTGCTGCCTTAAGGGCTTATTATGTATGCTTTTTGCCACATAGGATGGCTAAAAGAGGTGGAATATTCATATTTAAATCACTAAAATAATCTTAAGTGTTCAGTTGTCTTGTGCACATGAGATGTGCTGATTTTATCAGCTTTATTGTAGAATTTTTTTAAAATAATTTCTTCTGAAGACTTAGGTAATACAGATAGGCTACTACCAGAACTAGGGTTGTGCATATCACTAAACCCGAACTGCAATTAATCTGAAATTAGCCAGTTTGGCTATATTCGGGTTTCAGTTTTACCAAATACCAAAACCTGGGAATAAAACTGAAGCCGAATAGCCAATCACCAAATCAGCTGAATAGGTATTCAGCTTTTTCAGCTTCGGCTTTCCCCAGGCTTTTCCCTATGGGAAGTTTTTTAATGAGCTCTGGTAGAGGTATTAATTAACAGGTACCTATACAATTTGTATGCAGAACAATTCATAAGGAAAGATGGGTTAAATTTAGATGAAGGTGGAGTGAAAACTAGGGGAGGAACATTAACAATTTGAGGTATGCCAATGATAGTACATTGCTGGCAGAAAATAGTAAAGACTTGAAAAGACTACTGATGAAAGTTAAAGCAAAAAGTACCAAAGCAAGACTAGAGCTCAACATCAAGAAGACAAAAGTAATGACGAGAATTACTCAACTTTAAGGTGGACAATGAGGAGATTGAAATTGTTCAAGACTTCCTATTCCTTGGCTCCATTATCAAACAAAAGGGAGACTGCAACCAAGAAATCAGAAGGAGATTGAGACTGAGAATGGTAGCCTTCTCAGGAGCTAAAAAAGATTCTTAAGGATGTTTCACTGGCAACCAAGATCAAGTTAATTCATGCCACAGTATGTCCTATTACTTTGTATGGGTGTGAAAGCTGGACTTTGAAGAATGCTGACAGGAAGAAAGTAGATTCCTTTGAAATGTGCTGTTGGAAGAGAGTGTCGCGGATATCATGGACCACCCAAAAAAATCAGTGGGTTCTAGATCAAATTAAGTCTGAACTGTCCCTAGAAGGTAAAATGACTAAAATGAGGCTATTGTACTTTAGTTACATTGTGTGTGTGTGTGTGCGTGTGTGTGTGTGTGTGTGTAAAGTGCCGTCAAGTCGCAGCCGACTTATGGCGACCCCTTTTGGGGTTTTCATGGCAAGAGACTAACAGAGGTGGTTTGCCAGTGTTTTCCTCTGCACAGCAACCCTGGTATTCCTTGGTGGTCTCCCATCCAAATACTAACCAGGGCTGACCCTGCTTAGCTTCTGAGATCTGACAAGATCAGGCTAGCCTGGGCCATCCAGGTCAGGGCTTAGTCACATTATGAGAAGACAAATCACTGGAAAAGACAATAACGCTAGAAAGATTTGAAGGCAGCAGGAAAAGAGGAAGACCCAACATGAGATGGATTGACTATATAAAAGAAGCCATGGCCCTCAGTTGGCAAGACCTGAGCAAGGCTGTTAACAATAGGATGCTTCGGAGGACATTGATTCACAGGGTCGCCATGAGTCAGAAGCGACTTGACAGCACTTAACACACAGGCACACACAACCTGTTCAATGATAATTTTCCTTGGCAGATTATTCCATTGTTAACTATTGTTAACCTAGTGCTAGGGTTGCCAGACCCCTTCCCTTAACCCCTGGGTGCTTTAGAATGCAGGGCATGGGCATGGGGAGAGGAATCATTGATTCACATTGAGGTATCACTTCCAGGATTCATGCAGAAGTGATGTCTCAATGCTCTATGAAGTCATGATGCTGATCTACATTCTCCCTCCTATTTCCCCCCTCCTGGTCATTTGGGCAACAGAGTTTGAGTGCAGAACTGGGCAAATGGTAAGCCTAATGTTTAACTTAAACCCAGCACCATTGTATTTTGGATGGGTCCCTGTGGCAGCTTCTTTGTGTTGCTTAGTCATTCCTTTTCCACCTTAGCGGTATTCAGAAGTATATATTTTCAGGCACTGCAACACTGAAATTAATCACCACCCAGTTTCCAATCCCCACACCTCTCTTGTGTTTCATACACTATCAAGAAGCAGACAAAATTCTAGCAAAAATGTCTCTTTTATCCCTCAATTGCTTATTTCCCCAGCAATGTCGCCTTCTGGGCTTCCAAAGTTTCAAATGGCTTTTTCTACCCCTTAATCATAATGTGTATTTCGTGCCTCTGTGAAGGGCCTTTATGCCAAGGAAAGCAAACACGTTGTTATGTTCCTGCCACTGAAATGTCTGTGGCTTGTTATTCATCTGCCTTCTTTCTGTCTCATGGCATCCTCTTTAGTAGTAAGCTAAGAAACAAGTAGAGGTCCATGTAATATTGAAGAATTCCCGTTTGACCCAGTTCCTTTCCTAAGTTGTGCTCCTTCTTGTGGCCAAAAGCAACGTTAGCAAGTGGAGACGAAAAACCAAGTTTCCTTTAAGGATACAAGCCTGAGATGATAGTTTAAAGAATTCCCTGGCTGCAAAGTGAAAGATCAATTGTAATAACAGCAAGTGGGCCCAAATCCTCAGCTGCATCAGCAGAGATAGTTAATCCTTTTGCAGAACCTATAGAGACCACACTACCTCAGAGAGGGTTTATGTATATATGTATACATGTATACATGTATATATAAAGGAAGGGGTTAGTACCTTTTCTAAGTATTTCTAATACCAATGGGGTTAGAAAATAATAATTATTGTTGTTGTAGTTGTTGTTGTTGTGTAACATGTGAATGGATTTGGAAAAGAAAGAATTGAGGTCTGATTTCCAGTAGTTTGATTTAGATATTTTATTTGTATAAGCATTTACTGACTCATTGGTTCTCCAAGTGGGTTGATTTTTTAAATGACTGTTTAAAAAGCCCATACATGGAAAGCAAAGTAACAATATCACATGCAAACAATCACATGCCACTGAAGGCTTTCGAATTATAACAATGTAAACCTAAGTAGAGTTGAAAAAGAAGAAGAGTTGGTTTTTATAAGCTGACTTTCTCTACCACTTAAAGCAGAATCAAACCAGCTTACAATCACCTTCCCTTCCCCTCCCACAACAGACACCCTGTGAGATAGGTAGGGCTCAGAGAGCTCTTAATAGAACTGTGACTAGCCCAAGGTCACCCAGTTGGCTTCATGTGTAGGAGTGGGGAAACAACCCAGTTCACCAAATTAGCATCCACCGCTCTTGTGGAGGAGTGGGGAATTGAACCCAGTTCTCCAGATCAGAGTCCACCACTTCAAACCAGAGCTCTTAACCACTATGCCACACTGGTTCTCCTGCTTAGGATCCATTGTCCATAGGGTTGCCAACCTCCAAATGGGGCCTGGAGTTCTCCCAGAATTGCAACTGATCTCCAGGTTACAGAGATCAGTTCCTCAGAGGAAAAAGCTGTGTTGGATGGTGGACTCTATAGCATTATACCCACTAAGGTCCTTCTCTTCCTCAAACCTTGCCCACATCAGACTCCACCTTCAAATCTTCAGGAATTTCCCAGACTGGAAAACCTTCACTGTCCACCAAAAACACACACCTTTTTCCTATGATCAGATTAAAATTAATTTACTCCTAGCTGATTAGAAGAGAGGCTTATATCTTGATTCTAGGCAGGAGAAGAGTTCTGTGTGTTTAAGCCCAGTGAAATGGGATGGGATTCGGTGTGTGTAGGATATGATGCTGCAGTCCGAAATGTTTACTAGGGAGTAAATCACATTGAACACAGTAGGACTTGCTTCTGAAGAAAGAAGGTCTCTCTTTTTCCAGATGTTGCTGTAGGCAAAGCTGACCAGGAAAGAACGAAATGTTAAAATTAGCATTACAAATCCCTCACTATGTGTAAGTAGTTCCTGAGAATAATTTGGTGCCTAGTGTGACCTGAGCCAATGTGAAAGTGCAACTGACCATTTGTCAAAGCTTTATCATATTTTCTCTCTCTTCCACAAATGGATGAACTGAATAAAAACAAGGCTTTTAAAAGATGTTAATGTTACTTTTCTATGAAGATGATTATTACAGTTCCTAACTATCAGCAGTTCATGTTAGTAGAAAATAGATTACTGTTCCATTCCTAACATGTGGTAATACTCCCTCTGTTTTTGATGTTAGGTCAAATACTTAGTTTATAGTTGCAGCCAGATTATCTGTCTCCTAATTCCAGTCAAGGGCCAGGCACTTGCAAACAAAGGGTGCATGACCTTCTGCTGTCTCAGGTTGGAATGTATGGAAGAGATCTTTTTCACAGTTAAACAGCAAAGCATTCACACAAGCAGAAAGGTTTTGCTTTCCAAGGGCAACGAAGGCTGCCTGTTGCCAATAGTTTTCAGTTCTTCATTTCTTATGTTTGGTTAGGGGAATTTGGTTGTATATATAAAATTTATACAGTATTTATCCATGCAATGTAGCGCATTCTCCAAGTAGCCTTCCTCCAACCTTAAGAGACACTTCAGTTGGAGGAAGACTCTTTAGATTGGAAGAAGGCTTCAAACCTGTAGCAAAAAGAGAAGCGGAGTATAAATATTTTAATAAATAAATAAACGTTGCTCAGTGGAGTTGTAGGACAGGGGTAGGAACCATCCCATTATTTGTTAACTTATTTTATTTGGTATATCCCACCCTTCTTCCAAGTAACCCAGGGAGACACACCTGCTTCTCCCCCTTCTATTTATCACCACTAAAATCCTTTGAGGTTTCAGACTGGGAGAGAATAAGAGGTTCAAGGTCAGTGTTGTGGCAAGCAGAAATTTGAACTTGGGTCTCTTCATTTCTAGTCCAATAATCTAGCCATCACACTGCACTGACTCTCACTTGTATCAAGCTGTGCACTTCTGCCTCTGGAAGCAGGAGTGACAATTTCAATTTTCCCCTCCAACTGCAGGCACCTATATTGTTCCTGCAAAATAGGGGGCTTCGGCATGAAGGGAAAGTGGAGCAGTCTCATTCTATGAGGTCCACTATGTGAATGGATGTCATTGAATGCAAGCTTTCATGTCTAATATAGAATGACCTACTGATAACATTGAAAAATGCATACACTTGACCAGAAAATGATGCAAAAACAAAGAATCATGGGGTCAGTTTTCATAAGTGAAAACTGGACACCTGGATTTTTAAGGGGGTTGGAAAAAGCAGGAATGATAGTTTTAAAAGCATTCCTGGTTCTGTTACATGAAACCAAAAACATGCTAAGGAAAATAGGGAGTGTACCCCCCCCCCGGAACAGCTTATGAAGAACAATATCTATGCAGTACTAAAAACTGGAAAAAGGAGAAGGGATGGTTAGGTTACAGGTTTAAAGGAAAAGAAAGGACTGTGAAATATTAGCTCTATTATCCAATGATGTTGTTGCGATAAGCTACTCATTAAAAACTATTAGCTTTTTAGGGCTGTGAACTCCTGGCCCGACCACAAGAGAAACATTATACAGAAGCTGTAAACCTACATAAAATCTTATCTAGTATGGCCCTGCTGAGGGAAGAATGCCCCACCAATATCTCCAGAGTGGCTGGATTGTCTTTCTGTAGATTGTAGATTACTGATGTGAAGGGAATTCAAAGCCCCTAAATAGACTCTGTTTTACAGTGAGTTTAAACTGCTGCATCAGCATAATTCTCTCATTTGTTGGCTGGCTTTTATGATTCAAAAGCTGCCCAGAGAGTTATAAGAATTCAACAACCACAGATAAAATGCAAAGGCAGTACACGCACACTTTCATTTACAAACAGACCCGACAACATGTGTCAAGCGGTATGTCTGGTCCTTGGGGGTGAATTTCTGTATCCTGTGGTAAAAATGAAAAATGCATTATAGCTAACTGCCTTTGGAAATAGGCAAAATTCTTGAGCCCAAACTATATATTAATTGGAATTTTATGCCTCTTTACATAGCGGTGTATATATTTATCCCAAAGCAGCCAAGGGCAGGTCCATTTGCATAGAAGACCAGACTATGTTGATTGTTTTTCATTTCAAAATTGCTCTCTGAAGTTGCTTTTTCACCTGTGGGGGAAGTTATGTGTCTTTCCCCTTGCAGGTGAAAAGGTATCTTGGAGAAGGTGATGTTGAGCTATACAAAAGCCAGAGGGAAAAGGGTTAAGTTGCTTCTTTTAGCACAGCCTTCTTCCACTTTGGTTCTCCAGAGTCTCACAGCTACAGCAGCTCTATTTCTGGCCTGTACTATTTCAGATGGCAGGTGTGTTTGTGTGTGTGTATATCATATGACTGAATGCTCACTCTTCAATTTAGAAAATCCTTTTACCTGGAAAGTAGATGTCAGGGAGAAAGATTGTACTTTTGCCTTCTTCCTGATACTTTACTATGTGAAGAATTGTTTTTAATAGAAAAGCTTTTATTATGTGGATGCCCCCCACCTGAAGTGGAACATCCCAATACAACTTAGTACATAAGAGAGTAAAAAGTTATGTCTCCAGTGGGAGGCTGAACTAGCAAAATGATACTAATGTAATGCCAAAGAGATGGTTATGCCAAACCACTCTATAATCCAAATCTGATATTTGATGCCAAAACTTGTGCATCTATAGAAACAACATATATTTCCTCAGAGTTGCTAGAAGAATGGGTTTTGGTTGGAACTAGCCATTTTATCTCAGTGAGCACTTAGCAGAGGATACTTCAAGTATTCTGCATTGGTCAGACCTCACTTGGAATACTGTGTTCAGTTTTGGGCTCCACAATTTAAGAAGGATGTTGACAAGTTAGTGTGTGTCCAGAGGAGGGCGACCAGAATGGTCAAAGATCTGGAATCCATGCCCTATAAGGAGAGACTTAGGGAGTTGAGTTTATTTAGTTTGGAGAAGGTTGTTCTCTGTTGCTCCAGAGTAATGGATTTGGTCACGGAGTAATGGATTTAAACTAATAGAAAAGCGATTCCACTTAAACATTAGGAAGAATTTTCTGATGGTGAGGGCTGTTTGACGGTGGAATGTGCTGCCTCGGTGGGTGATGGAGTCCCCATCTTTGGAGGTCTTTAAGCAGAGGCTAGATGGCCATCTGTCGGGAGTACTTTGATTGTGGGATCCTGCATGGCGGGGGGAGGGTTGGGGTCACTGGGGATGTGGGGGGAGGTAGTTGTTAATTTCCTGCATTGTGCAGGGGGTTGGGCTAGATGACCCTAGTGGTCCCTTCCAACTCTATGATTCTATGATTCTATGATCTACATATATTTGTGGGATCTAAACAATCCATAAGATCTCGAGTGCTGACTTCCTTACCCTTGGATTGCAGATTGTCAGAATCACCAGGTAATTGTTTATTTAGATATTTATACTCTGCGTTTTTCCTCAATGGGGACCCAAAATAGTTTACAACATTGTTCTCCTGTTCTCCATTTTGTCCTCACAACAACTCTGGGTTAGTGCTGAGAAACAGTGACTGGCCCAAGGTCACCCCTAATGATTGTCTTAGGGTTCAACCCCATGCGATCTGAACAGCAGCATAGTCACTGAATTCTTCTGTCCCTGGTGTGAAAGACATGAAGTGCCACTCAAGCCTTTAGCCCTGCTATGTGGGCACAGAAGGAAAAGTAATAACTATCTTTGGTTAGCCCTTTCCCTACACCTGGGTGAGAGTTGTCTTTTGACTAATTCAGAGAAGACTATTGGATTTGGTTAGGGATTATTTTGCTTTCCTCAAAAAGATATTGAACTTACCATCTTTCTTCCACAACTCTCTTTTTCTCTCTTCCTCCTCTTGTAAAATGGATAATAAATTTAACTGGTTTAAAATTCATTGGTGAACAATTAAATTTTTACTTTTTTTTAAAGCCTCCTTCCAAATTATTCTTTGCAGAGAGAAATAATTGCAATAATTTCTGCTAACTGTCTGGGTTTTATTTAATTATTAATTAAATAGTTGGGATGGGGGAGAATTATATTGCGCCATTAGTGGTTTTGTCCTTTGGAATCACAGCATAATAGAGCAGATGATATTTAGTATATGACTGCATCTGTTTCAGTCTTCCAAGCAAGGTAGGCCCAACCATTACGCATATCTAGGCAACTGCCTAGGGTGCCAGAGGTAGAGAGCGCCAAAATCAGCCCCACTGCCACCCTGCCCACTTGCCTGCAGCATTGGGGTCTGCTGCACCAAGCAACAGCCCTGTGCGGCATCACAAGGCCCACTAGGTGGCCTAACGAGTTTGCCTGAGTTTGCCCTATCTTCCCTCCATTGGGTGGCAGGGCCCTATTACAGGGCCATTTTTGCCTCCCAATGTGCCCTTGGTTTACCTCCCAATCAGGCATGGCCTCCCAAGCCAGCCCTGACCCCAGTTGGGGAGGTTTCCTGGCAGTGGGCAGGGGGGAGGAGGAAAAATCATTTGCGTAGTGCACCAAAATCCTTGAGCCAGCCATGCTTCCAAGGAAATTACATCAACATGACTCCTGCCAATGAGCACCATCTGAAGCTTTGCATGTGCAGAAGATTCCTGTTTTCATTTTTGCCAAGAACCATATGCTGAGGGTGCAATACTAAGCAGTTCTATGCAGAAATCAGTCCCATGTTATTCAATGAGGCTTACTCCTAGAAAATTGTCCTTAGGATTGCAGATTATCACCATGCTCATGGAAAAGATGAGAAATCCTTTCATTGTACTTCAGAGGACCAGATAGTGTGAGAAGGATTCATCCAATGCAGGAGTGAATGCACCTCTTTTCTTTTCCCCATCCCCTGCATAATCTCTGGAAGACTGAAAGAGCAATCCTACATAGAGTTACTCCAGCCTAAGCCCACTGATTTCAATGGTCTTAGATAGAAGTAACTCTACATATGATTCCATTGCTAATCACTCAATTGTCACCTTTTTTAAAAAGTTCATAATGGCCCACTGTGTGAGATTTTCCTGACTTGAGTCCCTCCTTTTCCTTATATATGACAAAGTGGATCATTTCATCTGAAAGCTTATACTGATAGAGTATCCCTTATTTGGACATCCCATATCCAGACTGATCCGAAAACTGGACTCTTTGAGCCATAGAATTGCCAACCTCCAGGTGGTGGCTGGAGAACTCACTCTATTACAACTGATCTCCAGGCGATAGAGATCAGTTCCCCTGGAGAAAATGGCTGCTTTGGCAATTGGACTCTATGGCATTGAAGTCCCTCTCCTCTCCAAACCCTGCCCTCCTCAGGCTGCCCCCCCAAAATCTCCAGGTATTTCCCAACCCAGAGCTGGCAACCCTATCGAGCCAGCATGCAGGCAGATCCATGCTGCCTGCTTTCAATGTTTCCTCTCACCTAAAAATAAAATTAAAAATACAATGTACAGTGCATCGTAGGTGGAGACTGAAAGCCTGCCATAGTTAGTTTGTTGTTACTCTTGCTTTACAGATGATATAGGTATTCTGGTGAGATAGTTACACTTTTCCTTTCTGATGGTTCAATGTACATAAAATTATTAAAATGTTTAAAGGTTTATTCAAGTGATGTGTATAAAGTGTATATAAAACATAAATGAATCTCATTATTTATATATAAAAATTTCAAAATATTCCAATATGCAGAAAGATCCAAAATACGGACCACTTCTGGTCCCAAGAAGTCTGGATAAGGAATATTCAACCTGTGCTACACTAACAATCCTATACGAAGACCATAATTAACTTAGACTGGAGTAACTCTGCATAGGACTGTAGTACAAATGTAGTATTTAAAGTGCCAGAGTGCTCCATTATTCTCTGATTTAAGGAGATTGAGGATTACAATATCAGAAGACTCTGTCCTCCATCGCTTTGCACATATTATATTTATTTATTTAATAAATTTGAACCCTGCCTTTCGGCCCAGACTGCTCTATTTACACAGAAATGTATACAGTATGTATTGTATCATCTTGAGGTAAAAGCTGTGCTCTGTTTGAAGTGTAAAGGAAAATTAGTCATGTACAAGTGAAACAAAATGGGCAAGTCTTTCATTGACTTTCGGGAAAATGGTGATAAATCCTCAGCAAGGTACAGATGGAAACTGCCTTCTAGGCAAACTGCCCACACAACAGCATTGCTCAAAACAGACACATATCTGTGCATGTTTGCCTGAAGGACACTCATCACTTTGTCAACTTCACGGGGTACAAACTACTCAATTTTGCCCAGAAGGCAGGTCAACCAGAGTATGTACCTTCAATCCCAAGGTCCGTTCTAGGGATTATTAATTGCAAAGAAGATGCCTTCTGAGATTGGTAACAGTTTTTGGATTGCATGAAGGGAAGGTCTACATGAGAGGTGTTTTCCTGGTGACATGCCGAGATCAGTCCCAAGCAGGTGATTATTTGTGTGCCTTGAAGCAGCCATCAGACAGATGAATTTCTCATCATATATCACGTTTCACAGTCCTAAAAGGTGAATTGCTTTTGTTGGGTCATCCGTTTGAGGTACAGTTAAGGACATCCCACCATAGAGTGAGAGGTGAGAGAAATTAATTTTCCTCCTCAGGCCACAGCAACAGCAACTATCTAAACCAACAATGAAAACCAATATTTTTTTAAGTCACAAGGCACAAAAAAAAGAGAAATCAATAGCATTTCAGTTCTAAGAAAAACATACCCCTGGATAGTGTGCTGACTCTCTGTGGGAAGGCATTGGTCCTAGATATTCTATATGGACATATTTTACCTTTAAAGAAGATCCTGGCTATAAATTCTTTATATGATTGGGTGTGAAGAAAGCCAAATGTTCCAAGAAAAGGTGGGGAATCTGCTTACACAACTTGCTAAACTGAAAATAATCGTAGATTAATGATATCAAAAGGTAAATATTACTGAGGTAAATTTTATATAAAGCCAGTTGTAGAGAAAAAAGGAACATGAAATAAATGTCTTGTCTCCTTTCTACTGGACAATGAAAATGTTTTTGTCATAAAAAAAATGGGTTTAGTCACTTGAAATTATTAAATATTTGAGGCTTGCTTTAGTACAATGGATAGTGTTTCCCTTCAGATAGGAATTGGTACAGAAAGGCAACTTTATGCCACTTATATATCTCTTCTCCAAAGCATTCTCATAAAGACAGGAAACAGTGACTTCGTGTTCTCCATTCAATAAAACTCCAAGTGGAAAAATGGTTCTTCTCAACCAGTTAACACATAAAAGAGAAGAAGACAAAAATCAGCTTGAAATAGAATTTATTGGGAAGTGCTTAAAAATATTACATATCCTTGTGAGACTGTGCTTGACCTAGTCTAACAACTTTCTGAAGACTTTTAAGCTCCCTTCACATATTTATTTATTTAAAATATTTGTAGTCCCACCTTTCTCCCAGTTAAATGGGACCCGAGGCAGGTAACAATAATAATAAAGCCAACACAATATCTATATCTATATCAATGTCAATATATCTGTCTGTCTGTCTGTCAGATTTTTCTGCAAACCTTGTGCTTTCCTTGGGTTTATAGAAAGATCTATTTTGTCTGTCCACCCATAGAAGGGGCCATGTTGACTGGATAAATGCATGCTCCAGTCAAGCCAAATAGATAACATCCTCAGTGACTGTGCCCTCGAACAGTCAGTCAAGGACCCAACCAGAAGGGAGGTAATCCTGGACTTAATACTCTGTGGTGCTGCCAAAGACTTCGTATGGGATGTGGATGTAGTTGAGCCAATTGGCAATAGTGACCTCTGGTGGGGTTTCCAAGGCAAGAGACATTCAGAGGTGGTTTGCCATTGCCTGGCTCTGTGTCATGACCCTGGAGGTTTCCTTGGAGCTCTCCCATCCAAATACTTGACCCTGCTTAGCTTCTGAGATCTGATGAAATCAGGTGAGCCTGGTCTAGCCTGGTCAGGGCATGTATATATAATTGTTAGGATTACCAACCTCCAGGTACTAGCTGGAGATACCCTGCTATTACACCTGATCTCCAGCCAATAGAGATCAGTTCACCTGGAGAAAATGGCCGCTTTGGCAATTGGACTCTATGGCATTGAAGTCCTTTCCCTCCCCAAACCCCGCCTTCCTCAGGCTCTGCCCCAAATCCTCCCGCCGGTGGTGAAGCGGGATCTGGCAATTCTAATAATTGTTTGTGTGTGTGAAGTGCCATTAAGTTGCAACTAGTGTATAAATCTGTTGCAAGTCCTCCCATCTAGCTATTTACACTGATGCAGCATTGAAGCACAAAATATAACCTGATGCCATCTTAGAAGCAGTACCCTCTGTTGTCCGGTGTTGTCAATAGCTTTTTCAAAAATGTTCTGTCTGTGACAGGGTATCCTAGAAATTCACCCTGCTGGTTGCTTTTAGTGACCAAGCAAGCATATTTGTAGCCTCCAAACTTAAGAATCTGTCACACAAACTCCATCACTCTTATTCTTTTCTTTTTTATGCCAACAATTAAGACATATTTCAGTGACCAGTGACAATCACTGAGTTTAAAAATTTAATGGCTCCAGGGGACAGGCTGAGAATGCTGCTTTTGAGCATAGATTTTAAAAAGAAAAATAAACAAGGTCATTTATAAAATCTTTGTCAAATCTGCATGAAGTGAATTAATTAATGTGATAGTTGATGGAGTCTTACCTACATAGAGAATGAAAACTCATTCATTTGCCATAATTTGATAAAGCAAGTGATAGATCTTAAAATCCTTCTTTGACTCAGAGAAACATGGGTTTTAATGAAAAACTATCTTTGACTATTCTAATATCAGAGAAACATGGGATTTCCCAAATGCTCATTTTGGAGTGATGTCCGTTTTATTATTCTTGGTATTGTGTTAACCTTAAAAAATGAGACTGTGAATGACCTTGCTAGTGGGAATCTTGTATTTCTCACTAATGAGGAAGTCTTTGAGGAGGCTGCATGGCGGAACAATGAACCATTTCTACTGGCCAAAATATTTATTGAATACCAAGGTTCAAAAAACAAACAGAGTCTTCCTGCCTATTAGGAGAGGATTTACTGAACATTTACACTGATACAGTTCTATTAAATTCAGGGCCAGCATTTATTGAAAAGCCCCTCCTGTCAGAATCAGTGGCATTAAAAGTGTGTTCTGACAATTTCAGAGCTGGTTAGCTGTCATGAAGCTGTCCTTGACCACTTGACTGTGCTGATAAAGCTCCTTGGTCCACCTTGAGAAGCATACGATTGGCCCAGAGTGACCTGTAGTCCCTTTGGTTGGGATTTGCTTCGTAACTTCAGATTATGAGTTCCCTAGGTAACAGGCCAATGCCCCCTTAAGTGTTTTAGCTGTGTTTTACACACATAAACAGACATGAAGCTGCCTTATTCTGAAACAGACCATTGGTCTATCAAGATCAATAATGGCTACTCAGACTGGCAGGGTCTCTGACGGAGGTCTTTCGTATCACCTACTAACTGATCCTTTTTAAACTAGAGGTGCTGGGGATTGAACCTGAAATCTTATACATGCAAAGGAGAGGTTTTTCCACTGAGCCACAACCACTCCCCTCCTTTTTCTGCTTCCCTCCTCTTTGAATGTTCCTCAGTTTTTAATCATTCAGAGTCTCTCTCCCTTTCTAGTTGCATTTTACAAATGGTTCCCCCAGTTTGATCCTGCTGCCTGAACAAATCACAATTCGAAACTTTTCTCTTTGCTGTGGCTGAGATGAATCCAGATTATCACTTGGCCATCTGCTAAAAAATTAGTCACATCTTGGCTTTCACAACTTCTGTTTTTAATGCTGTAAGGCTACATATACTTACTTACCATATTATTTAGATATTGATGTGTGTGTAAAGTGCTGTCAAGTTGCAGCTGACTTAAGGCAACCCAACAGAGTTTTCAAGGCAAGAGACTAACAGAGGTGGTTTGACATTGCCTTCCTCCTTGCTTTTTATCCACATTGAGGACAAAGTATCTTGTAACATTGTTCTCTCCTCCATTTTGTCCTCACAACAACCATGTGAGATAGGTTAGACTGAAATTGACAGGCCCTTGGTCACCCAAGTGAGAATTTTAACTTGGTTCTCCCAGGTCCTAGCCTGGAACTCTTACACTACACTGGCTGTCACTAGAATCATAGAATCATAGAGTTGGAAGGGACCACCGGGGTCATCTAGTCCAATCCCCTGCACAATGCAGGAAATTCACAACTACCTCCCCCCACAACCCCAGTGACCCCAACTCCATACCTAGAAGATGGCCAATGCATACTGAATTTGTTCCTGAGCCATGTATTTGCACTTGCTTGGAAATAATTAAGGATTCAAATAACCAACATCCTCAGTTAGATGGCCCAGGCTAGCCTCATCTCATCAGATCTCAGAAGCTAAGCAGGGTTGACACTGGTTAGTATTTGGATGGGTGTTCTGATGTTGTTATGCACAGGAAGGCACTGGCCATGGCAAACCACCTGTATTAGTCTCTTGCCTTGAAAACTCTATGAGGCCGCCACAAGTTGGTTGTGACTTGACAGCATTTCAAACACGCACACGCACACACTCACTCATACAAATAACCAATGTCCACCCTAAAATTATCGCTAAAATTGTACTCCAACAAAAACAAACAAAAAGTGGCATGGGGAAAGAGGGGACGCCGGGTCTTTCTCTCAGCTGTTCTCTATTTATATTTATATATTTAGCATTTTATCGTTAAAATTGCACTCCCCCCCCCAAAAAAAAAGGCGGGATGCAAGGGAGCACTGGATCTTATGAATCTTCTGCTTTCTATCTTCCTGAATGCTAATGCTGTGGGATCTATGGAATCTTATGAAAGCAACTCAGTGCTTTGGAGAACTACATAAACCCTGTGTGTGTTTGTGCATGTGTGTGAAACGCCATCAAGCCACAACCGAGTCTTTCCATTGGCTATTCTCAATTTATATTTATATATTTAACATTTTATCACTAAAATTGTAGTCCTGGACAAAAAATGGGGGGAGGCAGCTGACCAGGACAATGTGGGGTTTTCTCCCCACACCCATTCTCACTTCTGTATGTTCTTATGCAGAGGTCCTGCACTGAGAAATCCAGAAACAAATTGGTGGTGGTGGGGTTGACTGGACCCTTCTCTGCTTTAGCTGTAAACTGGCCACTTGGATCAGATCAAATGAAAGAATCTCGCTGCAGGGCTGGCAGGGGCTGGTGATGTATTTCCAAAAACAACAACAACACATCAGCCAATTACAAAGCAGCAGTTTCACTCCCCCACTAGTTTAGGAGCTTCACATTTTTATGGGGGAGTATGCATAGCACAGATTACCCTCGGAATTTCTTTGAGGCAATAAGCCTTGTGCATAGATTTTCTCAATTCGGATCAGAAAACTGTGCATTTAGAGAGCATCCAATCCAATGCTACATAGCTGCTCTTCACTTGCCCTTGCCTGCACATCAAAGTTGTACAGAGAGATTTTTCCAATCACAGCCATTCTCCTATGCTGGTTAGCATGAAGGTATTAACCAGCAACACTGAGTATTCCCTCCCCAGGCACTAGGATCTGACAACCTGAACCGTCCAGTTTGGTTACCTCTCCCTTTCCTAAGATAACTCACAGTTCTTGTTGCATACCAATGAGCCTGCATTAAACCTGCCACCTTAGTTAGGGACTTACCAGTTTACTCTGACCAGGACTATTTAATTCTAAAATCCTCCTAACCACACAGTATACAGCAGGTGAAAAAAGGATGGACTCAAGGACTGTAGAAGACAGTCCCAAAAGATCTGCTTGGCCCAGAAGAACCAGCCAATCCCATACTTTATTTAAAAGGGAAGAATAGTGGGGCAGCTCATTCAGCAAAAAGACAGGAAGGTGCGAGTGTGTTTGGTTTTAATAGCCAGCTCCTGATTTGCTGTGGGGCATGATACTATCCTGCTCTAGGGTTGCCCATTTTGAGTTGGGAAATACCTGGAGATTTGGGGGTGGAGCCTGAGGAAGGTTGAGTTTGGGGAGAGGGATTTAAATGGAGTATAATTCCATAGAGTCCACCTTCCCCAGCAACCATTTTCTCCAGGAGATCTGATCTTTGTTGGCTGGAGATCAGTTAGACTCCCAGGAGTCCTCCAGCCGCCATCTGGAGGTTGGCAATCCTATCCTACCCAACTAGTAGTCAGGTGCCTTTCCTTTTCCAAGCCCAAAAATGGCCCCTAAAGAATATAGAATCCGCTCATTTCTGAAACCCCATAGTAAGTGCCCAGAATTCTAGATCATTGACATAAGGCATTGTAGGAATGACAATTCCCAGAAATTCCTACAATTCCTAGAACACATTGTAGAGAAGGAGGAAAAAAAACCACCATGTGCATTCTAGGTAGCCTGAAGAATCACCTCATAGGAGTCTGTGGAATACACTTCCCCATCAGGCTATCTTTGGCTAGGTTGTTGTGTTTTGTGCACACCTTCAGAAAATCATTCGCTCCAAGGTAGACCCTTCTAAGACTCCCCATACACATTCATAAACTTGTTATCAGCCTAGTCTCCCAAGACAGAGGCCACGTGCAAGAAAAGCAGCACTGAGCATGGAGCCTTGGAGGAAAAATATTTTTAATGTAGGAAAAATAAAAAAGGAGGCCAGGGTCACCTTAAAGACTAACAAAATTTATTACAGCATAAACTTTCATAAGTCAGATTCATGAAGTGTTCATTCATTAGGTAGATACACTTATGCTGAAAGCTGCAAACAGCAGGAAGGCAGGGGGGATGTTACAAAGAGAGACTAGTTTAAAACAATATGCAATAAAAATGTAATCAATCTACTCAGTGTGGTGAGGAGTATTCCCGATTGTTGACAGATGGCGAAGTAGGATTAACATAAAACCAGATTTAATCTAGGAAAGTGCAGGGTGAAAACATGATGAGATCAAATTAGAAAAGTATAATGGTGAGGCTGAATTAATTAACATCTGAAATGAATGTGATATACTATGATATTAGCACCTCTAGTGAGATATCCCAGGTCCTTGTAAAGGCCAGAAGAGGGGAGAGCATATTGAACTTCTTGATGAACCCTAATTCCATAATTTCGCATTGGATTCTATTTGTGAAATACTTTTGTAGTCAAGTAGTACTTTGAGATCAGCAACAGAATGCCCTGGAATATTTAAATCAGGGGTGTCAAACTCAATTGTTATGAGGGCCAGATATGACATATCCTTATGTTTGACACCCCTGATTTAAATGTTCACCTTGAGCACCTTGTAAGCCACCTTGAGCCATGAGCCAGAACATAAGTATTTGAACATACGGACAAACGAATGATCAGTCCAGGACAGACTGTGTAGATCATTAATTGTATGGATCTGGTTTGAGATGTAGGTGACAACGAGTGGTGTTTGTTGTTGAGCCTCTGTTGTACTAGACCATTTCTGGTTAGTTACCAAAAGAACATTGACAAAGAAAGCAGCAGCCTTTAGCTCGGAGCCTTTGAACCTTAATATCACAGGCTGAAGAAGCATCATTTGCGAAAAACGTTTTTTTTTAAATTCCGGAAGACGTTTGCCATCACCCATTTCTTCCAATGAATCAAGACTCCACTTGATCTCTTGAAAAATAAGCATCAAGATACATACATGTTCTAACGGACTTTAAACAAGATTTTACAACTTCTGGAAGTCATTTGGACTCAATTGAAGAATGTTATGTTTCATGTTCATTTGTGTTTAGGTTGTTTATAAGTTTTTGTTTGCACTTCACTATTGTCTTCACTGTAATGTAATACACTTTTGATATTTTTGCATATAGAGTCGACTACTGTTTCCTTTCCAATTCACTACTGTACAGTACAGGTGAACTTTTGTATTAGTACCTGGAGGTTGGCAATCCTAAGGATGTGATCGACATAGGTTTTGATTAGTCACTGGGACAATACATACAAATAGAAAAGAGGATTCTGTTGAATCCTCAGCAACAACTCCACACACAACTGTTGCATGCAGGCCACAAAGGGTCAGATCCCTTGTCTATAGACACACAGGGCATAAAGGTGTTCACATAAATATGTAGATCTCTTCTTCATATTTAGGGACTAATCAATCTTCTCTTTCCAATAAATGTATAAAGATCATAGAAATCCAGAGAGCAATGGTCCTATTAAGAAAAACTCTGATTATGCAGGTAAAGAATGTCTTCAGGTGTAGGATAAATTTATGGTATAACTTTGCTGCAAAGTAGGCAAGAAAGATCTTTAGAATGTGATTGATATGTAATTAAAGAGGCTAAGGGTATAGTTACTGTAACTTCTAACTTTGGTTGATGGACTTACAACAGCATAGCTCAGCTACTTTTAACTTTTCTTATTCATGCAATTCAGGAAACAAAGGAACAAACTGGAGGGCTTAAAATTCAAGAACTCAAATGCTTCCTCTGGATACTGACAACAGGCAATTAAGGAGCCCTGCAACCTTCAATTTGCTGGCAATCATATGCACCTCCAGAGAATAACACAAGTAAAATCTGAACAATATGGCTATTACAGATGCAGATCACGTCCATTTTCAGGATGGTTTATCACCTTTGCTAAAAGGTTTTTAACCATCTTTTGTTCCCAATAAAGACAGAGACACTTTATTTGTCTATATTGTATATGATTATATGGCGATACCAGATCTCTTAGTATACTGATTGGCAACCATCGGCTCTCTCACTGTGGGTAACTGACTGTCAAACATTCCAGAGCAAATCTCTGGTCTCAGCTCTCAGTTTGTAGAACTATGGAATGGCATACAGGAGAAGTTTCAGGAAGGAGTTGAGGAAATAATGATTGCTGGGGAACACTTAGAGCCTAGCATATATTGGCACACCTCCATATGCAAAGAAAGCAACCTTTCGTTGAGCAAAAGGGGCAACTATGCTTTCAGAAATCTGGGTGGACAAATGACACCATTACCAGATAGGTAGGCCTCTGTGAATTTGTCAGGAGAGCTGTTCCACAGTACACTTTCTGTGATATACTGCCCTCTCAAATCTTCCTTTCCTTTGGTGCTCCCCCCCCCCCATTTCCTCATTCAGTAAAGATAAGTTTACTGTGGCTGTTAGTTTCCATCTCTGAAATGAATTCTGTACTAATAAAATCACAGAAATAAAATCTGGCTGCAAAACTTCTATAACTGGTGTTTTATATATACTGGGTAGGTGAAAGACAAGCATCAGGCCCCTTTTGTTGGAGAAGAGGATGGGAAGGGGAAATTGGAAACTGAAAAGCAGAGCAGTTTCTGGTTGCAAATGTAAAGACCATTTCTGGTAAAATACATTAACCTTTTTAAAAATAAAAACCTAGCAAAATAACAGCTGGTACTTCCTAAAACAGTCACTGAAGGCACATTGAGATGCCTAAGTAGTAGTTGTCAGCTCAAAAATCTCAAATCGATTTTTCTACGTTTTTACTATGTGCCTTTTAAAGATGAGAGGAAACAGCAAATAGGTGGCAAAAAGGTAGCAGCTGTCGGAAGCATGGGCTCAGAACTCACCTGGAGCCCTGGTTTGTTGTCCTGCGCTGGGGAGGGAGTCCTGCAAGGTGAGGCCATCCTGTCCATCCCTGAGCCTCACAGAGGCAGTTGTCGCACCAGCAGAAGCTGAGCAAAATACTTTGAACCACCACAGCCACCTGGTTTTCTAAGGTTTTCTAAGGTGACCATTGTGTCAAGTAGCACTCCCAAACTGCAAACCTTTTCAAGGGTAGTATAACCATATCCAAGACAGGAGAAATCTTAAATCCCAGGTCTGCCTTTCTACTAACCCAGAGAACCTCTATCTTGTCAGGACTACCCTTAACTTTCAAAGGTCTTTAGAAACTCTGAGAGACTACCCTGCCTGCACTTAAGGTAGTCTACTAATCTCTATATGCTGTATGATGTAACTGAAACACTTTATTAAAGGCACTATTATCACAATCCATGGAGTGCCCAACCTTCTATTAGAATCTCAGCCATTCTGCTTCCCTTTCATACAATATAGTTTCAGGTCTCATGAATGCAGGTATAATTTTGAAAATGTGATTTTAAAAATGCCCTTCAGTGTTGAACAAGTTGTCCACATATATTATGTAACGTTCTTTGCTTCAGCTCTGAATACATCCTGATTGTGTTTTGAGACACCAGCTGTGTCCTTTGATTAAACATGAACTAATTTTGTACAGCCCAGTATGCAATTAAGTGCATCTAAACCTATTGAAACCCATTGAAATCAATGGGATTCAGTACATCTGAACCTTGGCAGAATCAAATTGTAAATACCAAAATTCTCTTGGTTGGATCCAGGGCAGATCTGCTACTTGCAAAATAAACCCAGACCTCCCATGGGGCTGGTTGCCCAGCTGTCCTTATCCTAGCTCACTGGGCTTTAAAAAACACTACAACCAAATCACAAATTGCACAGTTCCAAAAGAACATCTGTGTAATAAAAAAAAAAAATCCCACAAAAGTGTTGTTCTGTCATGTAGTATAACACTTTTCTACATTAGTGCTGTCACATCCCCACTTTTAAGGATTTTCTCCCATTCTGTATAGGAGTCTAAATATCAGAGACTCTAAGCACTGTGTGCACCCACATTGAAAAACACAGGTGTTGGTGCATGCTATGAATTACAATCATGTACCACAGAGTGCAGTTCCAAAGTTCCTTTGAGAAATTCCTGCTAGTTCACAGTGTCATTCTAAGAAGAGTTAACACCCTTCTAGGTCTGTTGACTTCAAGGGATTTGCTTAGGATTGCACTGTCAGACTCTTAAATCCATGAAATGACTGACACAGCAATGAATGCCTGCCTGTGTACAAGTATGTGTGTACACAACACACATAACCCAAGTGCTATCAAAGAGTAGGTTGACTGACAGCTCTGAGAAGCTTCATCCCTTTCTTTTGCAGTTTAAAGCATTATTTTTGAGGCATCCATAATTTAGTGTGATGGTTAGCACAGAATAGCACTTGCATGCTACATGCTTTCCATTCTCAACACATCTTCTGAAAAATTTAACGATCTGTCTTGCCACCATTTGATACTTCAGTAAATATTGTACCCTGTGTGGTCTTAGAGGTCTTCTTTAATTGGAGACAATATGTTATGCATGGCATTTCATTGTGCGGAATCTCACTGTGTTGGAGCTGTTCTCCGGAGTGTGTCCGTTAATTAGGAACACCTTTAAAAGATTCTTGCCTTGTTCTCTCAAAATGTGTAGGTCTCTTTCATGAATCTTTTGTGCCATTTTAGCCTATACGTTAAATTATAAAGTATAAAATATTCTTGTGAATATTTGAGATACGTAGCCATATATATCTAGTTCTATGATTGAAGTAACAGCTATGAAAGGCAATAAAAAACCTACTCATAACTGTTTTATCTTGATTACTAACTTTTTTTAAATCGGTGTTTACTCAGAAGAATGTGCTAAACTGAGGTGGGGAAGGTTCACACCTCTAGTGAGAATCCCTTATGTAGGCAAGGACAACTTTAGCTAAAGTTATGTTGTCTGTGATAAGATTTGAGCCAAATGGTGCTTCTCTTTTAAACAGAATATAGGTCCTAAATAAATAAATGTTTAGTACTTGTGGTTTGGATCAGCAGTAGTAATAAAAGGAAGTGTGCAAATTCATGGAAGGAAGGAAGCTGTACCAGCAGCTATTGAAGAGATCAATAGTCTACCAGGAGCTACTGGCCAGCTCTAAACCTTCATGGTATAATCCATATGGCTCTTGTGTTGAAAAGAAGAAATAAGAAAGGTCATCTGAGTTCCTCATGTAGGGATGCTAAGAGAACGTATTCAATAGGTGAACATAGTGTATTGGGCATCTGTGATCAACAGTGAGCGCCTGTTCATAGAATCATAGAGTTGGAAGGGACTACCAGGGTCATCTAGTCCAACCCCCTGCACAATGCAGGAAATTCTCAACTACCTCCTCCCCACAAACTCCCAGTTGCCCCTACTCCATGCCCAGAAGATAGCAAAAAAACAAACAAAGAAAAAAAAAAAACCTTCCAGAATCCCCGGCTAATCTGGCCTGGAAGAAATTGCTTCCTGACCCCAAAGTGGCGATCGGGAATGTAAGAAGGGGCTATGAGAGCCAAGCACTGACACAACCCTTCCTGTCCTCCCTCTCATGATCTGCCTAAAATCACAGAATCAGCATTGCTGTCAGATGGTTGTCTAGCTTCAAAAGAAGGAGGGCCCACCCCCTCCAGAGGAAGTCTGTTACACTGAGGATGAAACCCTGTTCATGTCCCTGGCTGTCTTCCTCCACCAGCTCTGGACCTGTGCAGTGGCCTGTGGGGATGGAGCTTTATTCCCACGTTGTGGTGGAGTTTCATTTTCTTGCCTTGTGAGGAATTGTCCATCTGGATAGCAGGTGAGATATTTCTGTGGGAATGAATGGTTAGGTCACGGTAAAAAAAAATATGCCCCTTGGTTTTCAGTTTGATCTGAGAAATCTCAGCAGCAAGGAGAAGGTAATGCAATATGATGGATGCAGCAGGCTGTGAGTGGTGGAGCACACTGTAAACTCTATAGCGCAAGGACGCTGATTCACCTATGCTCTTACACTCTCCAGTAATCAAGCTTTTGGATAGTTCTATCCAATTGACATATATTCATATGCTGGTTTGGATCCAGCTAGATTTTTCATTCAGTCTTACTCAATATCGTTCCTTACCACAGCCCCAGTCCCACTTTTTGTCTATGCAAGTCCCAGGATCCCCAACATCACCTTATGTTTAGGCGGTCAAAGTGGTCCCACCTTCCTTTATAGCAGCAGAAAAGCTGGGTGAATCCAGTGCATTGTGTGCAACTCGCACATAGTCCCTCATTTGCTTGATGGAATTATCTCAATAGATTAGCAAATTACGTTTCCATTGAGAGCTTCATCTGCTGCACTTACTCTCTGGTGTGGGTGTGTGGGGTTTTGCACTTTCCCCCACTCAGTGTATAGTAACATCAGCAATCTAGAGAGGTCTGGGCTTTAATCTTGATATATGGGCTCACAAATCTGCTTCCCTCTGCTTTCATTCCAAATAGTCAGAATTAAAGCAGATACTAGCAACAGTCTCCAAAGGGTACAACATTTTAACACTTGTATCTGTGTGGCGTTATTTTCTGTACTCCACAGGGATTCCAAGTGAAATGAAACTTTGCTAGATGTTGTACAGCAAAGAGCAGGGGAAGGTTCATTGAAATGCACGGAAGCCATCTGGGACTTTCACAGCACTTCACACTAAGTGGGTTCCACTGCACTCGATATCCTTCATCTTCCCTCCACCAATCCCTGTCTAATTGCCAAGTGCTCAGAGATTCTCATTGTCAATGGCAGAGTCCATCTTGTCACATTGCTGAACTTAGTAAATCACTTGCCTACAGCCCTGAAAGATGAAATCTTCCTTAATACTTTGGAAAATATTTCCTTCCAATTGCAGTTATGAAGAAAGATGTCTGAGTTCAGTTGTATAAAGCACATTTCCACAACTTCTGATTCATGAAGATAAATGCAAGCCTGGAATCATCTATAGTGGTCCACCAGGGGTAGGATTGCCAGCTCTGCGTTGGGAAATTTTGGGGGGTGCAGCTTGAGGAGGATGGGGTTTGGGAATGGGAGGGACTTCAATGGGATATAATGCCATAGAGTCCACCCTCCAAAGCAGCCATTTTCTCCAGGTGAACTGATTTCTGTTGCCTGGAGATCAGTTGTAATAGTGGGAGATCTCCAGCCACCCACTGGACGTTGGCAACCCTGCCAGGGGCCCAGTAAGGTTTTTGTTTTTATTGCCTTCTTGGAACCACAAAATTGGGAGGGTTGATAAGTACCTGGTAGCGAGGCTGTGAACTGCAATCTTCTTGGTGGGGCATACGTTTTGTGGGTCTGGTTTTATGATTGTATTGAAAGGGCTCTTTCAACACAAGATAGATTATATAACTCTACGTTCCCCCAATGTTTGCTAGGAGCTGATATTGCATAGTGGCTAGGCGACTAACATTATTTATTTAGCTATTTAGATGGTTTCAAATATTTATACCCTGCTTTTCTCCCAAATCCAGACCCCAAACAGGTTAAAATATCACTTCCTCCTACATTTTATCCTTCAAGGCAGGCTAAGAGAGAGAGAGTGGCCCAAGGTCAACCACTGAGCTTCCATGACAGAGTGTGGCTTTGAAACTGGGTCTAATCACTACACTGGGTCTTGATCCTCTAAGGCAGATCAGGCTGAGAAATTGTGTCTAGTTTAAGATTACCCAGTGCAGGTCATGGCAGTGATGTAGTGGTTAAGAGCAGTGGTTTGGAGCAGTGGACTCTAATCTGGAGAACTGGGTTTGATCCTTCTACTCCTCCACATGAACAGTGGATGCTAATCTGGTGAACCGGGTTGGTTTCCCCACTCCTCCACTTGAAGCCAGCTGGGTGACCTTGGGCTAGTCACAGTTCTCTTAGATCTCTCTCAGCCCCACCTACCTCACAGGGTGTCTGTTGTGGGGAGGGGAAGGGAAGGGAAGGGAAGGTGATTGTAAGCCGGTTTGAGTCTTCCTTAAGTGGCAGAGAAAGCATCTAAAAACCAACTCCATCCTTCCTCCTTCCAGTGTGAGGACATAAACCCAATTTTCCCAGATTTTAGTTCAACACTCTGATCACTGTGCCACACTGGCTCTTATAGTATTAAACATCATAGAATTGTGATGATTTCATGTTCTTTTCTCTCCACACCGGGTACACATTTTTACTGCTCTTTTTCTTCTCAGAAACGTCTTTCTCTCCATGGCGTAGATGCAAGTCCATCAGTTTAAGGTCAGAATCTTCTTGCATTTGCCTTATGTAAAAGTACCTGTTATGTGGCTTAATAGTCCATGAAGAAAAGGAAGGGGGAGTGAAAATGATAGTCAGTAGGGCTAAGGATAATCATGAACGACCAATTACTGCTGGAGACAGAACACAGTCTCAGAAATACAGTAATTAAATGTTCTGTCTTGTTAAATTAATTGATCACAATGGGGAAACAGGCACTCTGAAAATGGCATATTGTAAGATCTTATTAAAGACGGCCTTCTAAAGCAAGCCTCATTTGCATTTGGCTAGCTGTATTATTAGTGCAAGAGGTTTGCCTTCTGAAACTCATTCTGCTGCAGGGCCCCTGCTCTTTGTCCACCAGGCCATCTCATGCTCATGCCTTGGAAAGGTGGGTATCTGAAGGGACTTTTCCTCACCTCTGAGTACTAACAGTCTGCCTCAGGACACCCGGGAACAGAAGGAAGAGTTCCAAGGCTGTATCCAAGGTGAGTTTAGTGGAAGTGTTTCCCTGCCTTGACCACTGATGCACCTCAACTAAGATTATTTTTCAAGGAGTGGCTTTTTTTTCCTTTTAATTTGTAGCCTGGCAGCTTCCATTTAAAGAATAGCGTTTTGTTTTGTTTTTGAACAAGATAATGTCTGGTTGAAATAAGCAGGTGGCAGCTGGAGTCCTCCCTCCATGGCAGTGCTCCAACACCCAATAGGAAAGCCAAGCCCTTGGGGGCAGGGAATTCCCTACCCCTAGCTCCCATTGCCTGCCACCACTCCAAGTGGTGGTGGGAGAACTTCCAGTAAAAGCCTCACTTCCAGTAAAAACCCAGAAGTCATGTAGAGTTGCTCTAGGAACCACAGAAAACTCTTTGTGGTTTTATCTAAGAGTTTCTGGCAAGTCCTGGAGCTACCCTATTTCACTTGTTGGTTTTTACTGGAAGTAGTGTAGAACTGAAGCCAGCACCATGCTCTCCCATTTCCCTCCTGCCAGCTGCAAGGCACTGCCTAGCTCAGGACTGAATTTTCAAGATCACCCTCACTTTCATTTTGGTGCTCGAGTCATCCTGAAAGAAATCTCCCTTTTCTGACTGGGTGCTTAAAGGAGGATATGAGTTAATTGAGGGATATTATTGCCAGTTATTTAAAGAACATGGGGAGCTAAACATACCTGAAGTGGAAATAAGTGTTCCTATTCAAGCTATGCATTTGCCAATTTTTAGGCACTAAAGAACACATACATTTGAGCCTGGTTATAGAAGTTTCTATGGGTTATGAGGAAACGCTGCTTCCCCCACCGCCACCCCCATTCATTTCTTCAAAACTCCCCTTGGAAATGTGAACACACTTCCTAGCCAGGAACATTGATGACAGTGTTGCAGGGCTCCAAGCTCAGAACAGTGACTCTTGGGATCTCTCACTATGGCCTGTAATTTTGAAGTGGTCTATTCTTTTCCTTTCTAGAAAGGTTATTGGAGGTAGGAGTATAGAGGAGAGCAATGAAAGCACTCCCGGTCTGGTTTTGTCACACTGTGATATGGCATAAAGATGTATGTAACAGCAGCTGTTATAAGTCATTCTGCTGGAACAGTAAGAGTAATCTGAACTAGAGTTTTTTCCCCAGTTTACAGACTTGAACTGACTAAAACAACTCTGCCCATTTGTCTAAAGCTATCACAATATCTCTTGCTACACTGCTGTGAGCCGGCATGGTGTGAGCGTTGAACTAGGAACCAGGAGAGCCTGGTTTGAATCCCCAATCTGTCATGGAAGCATGTTTGGGCCAGTCACTCGGATTCAGCCTCACCTACTCCTAGCTCAGAGGATTGTTATTGATAAAATGGATGGGGGGAGAATGATGTTTTAATTAGGGTTGCCAGGTCCCCCCTCTCCTCCGGCAGGAGGTTTTTGGGGCAGAGGTAGAGAAAGATCGTGTGGGCGCACGGCGATGCAGCACTTCCAGTTTACAATCGGAAGTGCTGCATCGCAAAGGAGTTTTTACCACTCAAACTGAGATTTTGAGTGGTAAAAGGCCTGTTGCGATGCGGCACTTCCGGGTGTAAATGCATCGCAAGGGGCCGTTTTTCCATTCAAACTTCCAGTTTGAGTGGTAAAAGGCCCATTGATTGGCTGGGGGAGTTGCCACTCTAACAGCATCGCATGGGCAGGAGGGAGACCCAAAGCAGACTGGCTGCTCCTCTTCAGAAGGGTGATGAGGGTTTTGGCTTGGATTTGCCGTTCTCAGGATGCCCCCCCCAACACACACACACATAGGATCGCACCGGCTGGAGGGAGACCCAGAGCAGGCTGGCTGCCCCTCTTCAGAAGGGTGATGGGGGTTTTGACTTGGATTTGCCGCTCTCAGGATACCCCCCCCAACACACACACACATAGGATCGCACCAGCTGGAGGGAGACCCAGAGCAGACTGGCTGCCCCTCTTCAGAAGGGTGATGGGGGTTTTGACTTGGATTTGCCGTTCTCAGGATGCCCCTCCCAAACACACACACACATAGGATCGCACCGGCTGGAGGGAGACCCAGAGCAGACTGGCTGCCCCTCTTCAGAAGGGTGATGGGAGTTTTGGCTTGGATTTGCTGCTCTCAGGATGCCCCCCCCCAACACACACACACATAGGATCGCATCGGCTGGAGGGAGACCCAGAGCAGACTGGCTGCCTCTCTTAAGAAGGGTGACGGGAGTTTTGGCTTGGATGTGCTGCTCTCAGGATGCCCCCCCAAAAACACACACTCACAGGATCATGGGAAGAGTGGGCGGGATTAGGCGGATTTGGAGCGGTGAGTCATGAGCGGCAGCAGACGTAAGCAGCGCAGAGAAGTGCGCTGTTTCTCCCGTGAAAAATTGAAAATGCCTCGGGATGGGGCATTTTCTGCGCTGCCATGAAAAAGCTATTTAAATGGGTTTATTGTTTGCTCCGATTCGAAACCGAAGCAAAATCCACCGTGAAAAATACCCCAGTAAGTCTCCAGTGCTCTGTCCCCTCAAGGGAACCTGGTTAAGTGCTCCCTCTGCAACTTCTCACTTTTTGGAGAAATGGGGAGCTTTTAACAGTTGCATAGCATTGTGTTATACACCTCTCCTGCAGTGTATGCCCAAGAAAGAAATGCAAGATGAAACAGAATTTGCAGAGGTGGAAGGAGAGTTGGAATTTTCTAACCAAAAGACTAGCTTCAGGTCTCTGGTATTTCATTATCAGTGCTAGCATACATAACCAGGACAGAATACAAATGAAATGGTGTATGAGTGAGTGGGGTATGTGTGTCAGGTTTATACAATTCAGGCTGCAATCCAACTCAAAATTCAACAGTGGTTTCCAAGCTCAGATCTCTTTCAGGCATACCTGACAGGATGAAAAGCTGTCAGAGATTGATTCTCACATGTTGTTGAGGACAGAACAAAAAGTAATTGGCTTTAAGATGCAGCAGAGGAAATATATATATAAGTTAATTCTGGAGAAAATAGAACAAGCTGGCAAGAGAGGATGTGTTATCACCTCCGCTGGAAATATTCAAGGCTAGTCTACTCTATGAAGGACTCTCCTGGGACTATGAAATCAATTCTGTCATGATGCAGTGGAATACACTAAACTTCCCTTCTTGTCCTAATGATTCAGCTGGGAAATATTATCATCTATACGGAGAATTGTTCAAATAAAAATGAGTACCAGTTCTTTTTTGATAGATTTTGTGTGCTTAATTAATGGAGGTCAGGTGCACTGGTTTCCATTTGAGATTTTCCATTTGAGATAAAACAGTGGACTGGAAACTCTATCAGGTTCTTTTTTCAGGAACGTTAGTAGCCATATGGATGTGTCATTGGCCACCAAGATCAAGTTAATTCATGCCATCGTATTCCCTGTTACTATGTATGGGTGTGAAAGCTGGATAATTGAAGAAAGCTGAAGGAAGGAAGTAGATTCTTTTGAAATGTGGTGTTGGAGGAGAGTGTTATGGATACCGTGGATGGCCAAAAAACAAATCAGTGGGTTATAGATCAAATCAAGCCTGAACTGACCCTAGAAGCTAAAATTACTAAACTAAGGCTATCGTATTTTGGTCACATTATGAGAAGACAAGAGTCACTGGAGAAGACAATTATGATAGGAAAAGTTGAGGGCAGCAGGAAAAGAGGAAGACCCAACAAGAGATGGATTGACTCAATAAAGGAAGCCACAGCCCTCAATTTGCAAGATCTGAGCAAGGCTGTCAAAGATAGGACATTTTGGAGGACATTGATTCATAGGGTCGCCATGAGTCGGAAGCGACTTGACAGCACTTAACACACACACACACAGTAGCCATAGCCAAGAAAACGTGTGGTTATTAACCTGCACCTAATCCTGTTATTTATTGCTGGAAGGCAGTCTAGAGTGGGCAAAATGGTCAATGAAGGGGTATCTCTTAATATGTGATACGGCACACAAAATACGGCCCATCGCTTAGGATGTGTTTTTGGTCATGTTATACTGGTTGCAGAGAACATTTTGAAACCATGTCTACTTTTACCAGAGACACACATCTGTTTTAGAATTTTCCCTGTCTGCATAATATCATACAAATGCATATGTTGTACACAAACACTTACCCAACTGTAAGATCTTCATGTTCTTAGAAGTCCCACCATTGTTGAGTGCAAGAGACCAATTACCCTCATGAGAAGAGTCTGCATGGCTGTTGTGACATATAACAATTGACTACCATTCATGCATGTCTTTGGACTCTCTCTAGTGCAAGAAACAAGATGCCAACTATGCATCCATCCATATACAACCATATTTATGAAGGCATGCCTTTAAATTAAAATTTGTTTTCTTATATGATGCATTAACATTTCATATGAGTGACAAAAAATTGTCAGTTAAGTTTGTGGGAGCAACTTCTGCTACAAGCTAAAGTAGCTCAAGGTGTGTGTGTGGCGGGGGGGGGGATTCACACTGCAAGGCCAGATGCTGTTTAATTGTTCCACCTGTAAGCTCCTGACCCTTCGAACCAGAAATCACCACAGAGTCATATAGAGTCCAAGCAGATGGCTTTTACTGGTCAAAAAGGCAATACAGTGCATACAGGGGACTATGGCAGCTATGAGAGTCTCACTAGCTGAACGATAATATAAGGCAGTAAATGGCGGGAGATTATACAGCATCAGCACACATAAACAGAGTATACTTTCCCAGGAGCAGCATTCCCAGGCCTTGGTATGTGTGGTCGACCTTGAGGCTAGACAGTACAGTACAGACACAGAAACAATACTGAAACCGAGATAGCAGCCTGACATCCTGCTCCCCTTAAGGCCCCCTCCCAGTCTGTAAGGGGGACGGTCTTTCCGGGTAGGCAGCATGAAAGGTATCGACGAGTTTGGGGGCGGAGACATCTCGTGCGCGAACCCATTCGTCGTAGGCAGGGGGGAAGTGTTTCCAACGGACTAAATACTGTAGGTTTCCATGGTGAACACGAGAGTCAAGGATTTTGGAGACCTCGAAGTGCTCCTCCCCCCCCCACCATAATGGGCTGTTCGGGAGGCGGATCGGGATGCCATTGCGGAGAGGCAATATGGGGCTTCAGGAGGCTAATGTGGAAAACGGGATGTACACACCTCAGGGTTTTGGGGAGGGCTAGTTCCACTGTGACAGGATTTATGACTCGTGTGATGGGGAATGGGCCAATGAACTTAGCATTGAGCTTAAGGCACGGACGGGTGGAACGTAGATTTTTGGTGGAAAGATAGACCAATTTACCCACTCGCAGCTCGCCCCCAGGGGAACGATGTTTATCAGCTTGTGCTTTGTATTTGCGCTTGGCTCGGTCGAGATTGCTAACGAGCCAAGGCCAGGTGGTACGGAGGGTGTGTGCCCAGGAAGCAACATCAGGATCTCCCTCCCCCTCCACATCATTTCTGGGAGTAACAGGACCGAAATCCTGTCTATACACTGCAAAGAATGGGCTAAAACCTGTAGATTGATGCACAGCATTATTGTAGGCATATTCAGCAAAAGGTAATAGTTCTACCCAGTTATCTTGGTGGTAGTTAACATAATAGCGTAAATAACATTCAAGTACGGCATTGACACGTTCAGTTTGTCCATCGGTTTGGGGATGGTATGCAGTAGACAACCCTTGTTCTACCCCCACCAACTTGAGAAATGCTTTCCAAAACTTGGAAACAAAGCCACTGCCGCGGTCACAGATTATTTTGCGCGGAAACGAATGTAATTTGAAGATATGTGATACGAAGAGGCGGGACAGTTTCTGAGCAGAGGGGATCCCTGCGCATGGAACTAAATGGATTTGCTTGGAAAACAAATCAGTAACAACCCATAATACAGTTTTCCCCCCGCTGAGAGGGAGATCAGTCATAAAGTCCATAGCAATCACTTCCCAGGGTTTGCTGGGTGTTTCCAGGGGTTGCAGTAACCCCGGGGGTTTACCCTGTGATCGTTTCACTGTGGCGCAAACAGGACAGCTGTGAATAAAAGAGTCAACATCGGAACGCATTCCCCCCCACCAAAACTGTCTGCGCAACAAGTGGAGAGTCTTTAGAAATCCAAAGTGTCCAGCTGTTTTTGCTCCATGAGCTAAGTGTAAAACGTCTTTTCGGAGTGCTTTGGGTACATATAATTTTGAGTCCTTGTACCAAGAGCCCCCCTGTTCTATTACTCCAGGGGGTAGGGTGTGATTAGAGCGTTCTGAAAGGCAGTGGTCCCGAAGGGTATTTAAAAAGGATTCGGAGATGGGAACCTTGGCGGGTACCCCCCCCCGCTACAGTGGTTTTAGGACTTGCGATGGGGGTAGTGCTTACGTGCGGTGGTGCAGAGATTGCAGGCGGCAGGGCAGCCGGTGGGGTTGGAGGGGTGGAATCGCCGGTTCGTTGTTGTTGCGGAGGCAGTTGGGTAGTCGATTGGGTTGGAGGAGTTGGAGAGCTGGGTCTGGGATGTTGTTGCTGAGATCGAGTTTGCACGGCTAGTACAGGCAGGGCTCCTCTTTGCGTAGGGGTGAACAGAGAGTCGGTTGGTCTCTCGAGTTTTACCGGGTACTGCGGCAAGCGGGAGAGGGCATCTGCGAGAACGTTTTGTTTTCCAGGAACATGTTTTAGGACGAAACGAAACTGAGCGAAGAATTCCGCCCAACGTTGTTGTTTCGCCGACAGTTTATGGGACCCTGTGAGGGCAGCTAGATTTTTGTGATCGGTCCAAACCTCGAAGGGAATTTTGGAACCCTCCAAGAATTGTCTCCATAGAGTCAGTGCATGGTGAACGGCCGCTGCCTCTTTCTCCCAAATGGGCCAGTTCAATTGTGCGTGCGCAAATTTTCTCGAAAAGTAAGCGCAAGGGTGAAGGAGACCATCCGGACCTTTCTGGAGGAGGGCCCCTCCCATAGCTACATCGGAGGCATCGACTTGCACAATAAACATTTGGTTTGGGTCTGGGTGCTGTAGTACGGGTTCGGATGTGAAGAGACGTTTGAGTGCTACAAACGCGGCTTGACATTGATCAGTCCACAGGATTTTTGCAGAGGGCAAGGTAGACGCGCTTGCTTTTCCTTTGGTTTTTAGGAGATCAGTGATGGGTAGAGCCACTTGGGCGAAGTTAGGGATGAACCCTCGATAAAAGTTCGCAAACCCCAGAAACTGTTGTACTTGCTTGCGGTTGGTGGGGGGAGTCCAATCGAGAACGGCTTGGACTTTGACAGGGTCCATGCGAAGACCTTGGTGGGAGATAATGTATCCTAAAAATGTGAGCTGGGTTTGATGGAACTCGCATTTAGCCAGTTTTGCGAAGAGTTGGTGATTGCGCAGGCGCTGCAGAACTTCTCGGACCAGAATTACATGCTCTTCTATGGTTTTTGAATAAATAAGAATGTCGTCCAAATAAACCACTACCCCGCGATACAGTAAATCATGAAGGATTTCGTTGATAAGTTGCATGAAGACCCCCGGGGCCCCTTTTAATCCGAACGGCATTACGAGGAATTCATACATCCCAAAACAGCTAGAGAAGGCAGTGAGGTGTTCATCTCCTTCTCGGATGCGGACTCGGTAGTAAGCTTCCACCAAGTCTAACTTGGAGAATACCCGGCCCTCCTGTAATTGTCCCAAAATATCAGAAATTAATGGGATAGGATAGGCGTTGGTTTGGGTGACTGCATTGAGCTTTCTGAAGTCAATGCACAGACGAAGGTCGCCCTCCTTCTTTCGGACGAAAAACGCAGGGGCCGAGTTCGGGGCATTCGATGGACGAATGAACCCTCTGGCGAGGTTTTTGTCTAGGAAGTCTCGGAGGACAGTACGCTCGGAGGCGCTCATGGGGTAAATCTTGCTTTTGGTTAATGTGCAGTCCTTGACCACCTCAATTGCACAGTCCGAGACCCGGTGGGGGGGCAAGGCATCACATTCTTTAAGGTCGAAAACATCCGCAAAGTCCTGATAGACGTTAGGTAGGATTGGAGGTGCTGGGACCTCGGAGGTTAAAGCTGGGACGGGCGGATATAACAGCGCAAAGTTTTGCCGGTGTTGGTCGCACATGGGACTAGCGAAGGAGATAGTGTTTGTTTCCCAGTTAATACTGGGACTGTGTCCTTTAATCCAGTTAATACCCAAGACCACTTCAAAACGGATAGGGGCTATAGTGAAGTCTATTTGTTCCCAGTGGGAGCCAATTCCCATTGCCACCCCTATGGTGCGGTGATCAACTGAACCCCCCTGGAAATGGCTCCCGTCCATTTGGGCAAATTGGACAGGGGCGGGTAAAGCCTCAGATTCGGCTCTGAGTGCAGCAAAAGTGGCTTCGCTTATGAGAGTGCGACAGCAACCGGAGTCGATGAGTGCTTTGACGGGTAGTTGGGGGCCACCGTTAAGGTGTTGTAAAACTGCATCCACGTAGACGGTGGAGTCCACTTCTTTGATTTTGGTAGGAGCATTTGGTTTAACAGGAGGATCTGGAGAGGTCTGTGGAGACGCTCCATTCACCACAGACCGGAGCCGTTTTTTGACAAGTCGAGGGGAGATTCCAGGTTTAAGGCTGGAGAATTCCATGGATTTTCCTCATCCGAAGAGGGAAAGTTGTCCCCCAATGGGGCACTTGTAATCCGAGACCCGGCGGGGTCGTTTGTAGTAGGCAGGGAGGCTGGGTCTCCAGCATGGAGTGCAGAGGGTGTGGGTCTTCCCGGAGCTGCGCTGCGGGTGGCCGCGGTGCCTCTGCGTGGTGGACGACCTCTGGCTCGGGTTATCGTGCTGGGACGAAATAATCCATGGCGGTGTGGGCAAACAGCTGCAAAGTGGCCCATTTCTCCGCAATTAAGACAGGCACCTCTCTGAAATCGGGCTTCACGTTCCTGGGGTGGACGTGGAGGATTTCGTGGGACGGGCGGTGGTGCCTTGGATTGGGGCTTTTGGGTGCCTTTTTCCTTGTGCTTTTGACGGACTAGAGAAATAAAGCGTCGGCGGCTTTCCACTTCCTCGGCCAATAGAATCCAGTCTTCAAGGGTATCGGGATCACCCCGCATATATGACCAGTTCAGAACGTCAGGGTGCAAGGCTTCCCTGAAATGGTGAATTAGGGTGGTTTCGGGCCAACCTACAATTTTACTTGCTAGCCGTTGAAATTCATCGGCAAATTCTCGAACTGTAGCAGAGCCTTGTTTTAGTTGTAAGAGTTCCGTTTTGGCTCTTTCCCCCAGGAAGGGGTCCTCAAACCTCCTTCTCAGAGCAGTCATGAAGTTGTTGAGGGAACGGATAGCACGAGAGCGGGTGTCGAACTGGAGGACCATCCAGTCAGCTGCTTTACCTGTCAGAAGGGAAGCTACATAACGCACCCGGCTATCCTCCGTGGGGAAAAGCTGTCCTTGTTCTCGTATATAACTGTCCACTTGATGCAAGAAACAAGGCAGAGTCTCGAGAGATCCGTCGTACGTAGTCTTCAATTTGAGTTGCTTCCAGGGGCCGGGCGCAGGCTGTCCCGGATGCACGGGTGGTCCGGGAGGAGGAACAACGGGAGCTCCGGGAGGCAGGGGTGGAGCAGGCACATTAGCGGGTGGCTGGGGTGGCTGGATGGGCACCCCCTGACCCGGTATCGAAACGGGCTGTGCCTGGGCTATCAGGGTTTGTTGTAATTGCCTGTTATCCTGAAGCATACGTTCCATTAGCTCTTGGAGTTGATCGACACGGTCGGAGAGCTCCCGGTTCTGGGCTCGTAAGAGGTGAACCTCCTCACTTGGGCCACCAGTAAGATGAGGTTTACTGGTCCGGAAGCTCGTGGCCCATTGAGAGCTGTCTCCATATAGATCCTCGTCTTCAGACTCTCCTGAGTCTCGACGTCGGTCAGCCAGACGGCGTGCGCGTTGGGTCGCGCGCGACGGGACAAACGCCGGGGAAAATGACAGACCTGATAGCCCTTGTACAGTGTCCTTGGGACGCGTATCCATTTTCGCCCGATCCCTAACCCTTGCTGTTGCCACCTTGGCTGCTTCAGCAGCTTCTCTCTCTCTTGCGACCTTAACCGCTTCGGCGGCTTCCTTATCCGCAAGAACTTTGGCGTTCTCAAGTCTTAGGGCAGCCTCCGCCGTAATGCGCGGTAAAAGTTCTGTTTCCAGGAGTGAGAGTATGGGGTCGGGTTCCCCGCCCAGCAAGGGTTGTATTCGAACCGCCAGTGCGGGTGCATCGGCTCCAAAAGTCGAGGTCAAAGCTTGAGCCAAGGTGGTTACCGGGGTGTCCTTTGTACATTCCACAAGGAGAAGAGCGGTGCGAATAGCGACCCGCTTGGCTTCAGCCTGACAGCTGGCCGCATCCGGTATGAGGGAAAAACCCTCTGGCGGGGCTCCTGCCATGGCAGAACTAGAGGAAAGAGTCTCTCGAGAAATAAGATTATCCAAAAGTCCAGTTAGTACTTGTAAATCCTCAGTTGCCAACCGGGCATCGTCCAGCAATTGATCCAAGTCTTGAAGATCTAAACGAGTATCAGTATCCTCCGTCGTTAACATCCAGAGAATCCCTTTTATAGATTGCCACTGTTCCTGTACCAGGTCCCTCAAGCGGCAAACCTCTAGGGTAGTCCTGAAGAGTTCAGCGACTATGTCCTGTACCAGGGTGGGATCCTTCCGAGAGGAATCCAGGGTAGTAGGTCACTCGGAGAGCCTCGCAGCTCCCATCCAAGTGGCAGGCGAACCCCCCTGGGCTCCAGCCTGACAAGTAGTACAATGAAGAAGGTGAGAGATAGCTGCCATAATGTAAGCTCCTGACCCTTCGAACCAGAAATCACCACAGAGTCATATAGAGTCCAAGCAGATGGCTTTTACTGGTCAAAAAGGCATTACAGTGCATACAGGGGACTATGGCAGCTATGAGAGTCTCACTAGCTGAACGATAATATAAGGCAGTAAATGGCGGGAGATTATACAGCATCAGCACACATAAACAGAGTATACTTTCCCAGGAGCAGCATTCCCAGGCCTTGGTATGTGTGGTCGACCTTGAGGCTAGACAGTACAGTACAGACACAGAAACAATACTGAAACCGAGATAGCAGCCTGACACCACCAACCTATTCCTGTGATCTGAGGAAGGACATTCTTTGTGGAGATATTACTGTGGGTTTTATATATGGAGGAAAGAGTATCTTGCTGACAAATTTGGGCATGCATAGACTTCTGTTCTTTAAGCAGCGCACAAAGTACGCTATTATAACATTTGTGGTCTTTCCCCTAATGCACTAACAGATCTGCAGGCCTTCGAATGATGATAATTATTAAGAATATTACTTCTGTAGAATGGGAACAGCATGAAAGTCTACCCTGAGCCTAATGGAAGCACAATCAATTACTGATTATCTTCTCTCTGACTATATTTAGTATAAGTATTTTTTTAATATACTATTTGTTTTTTGGGGGGTGGCAGTGGTTGTTTTTACTGACTCTGTTGCGTGCTCTCATTTTCTGTTCTGGAACCCTGCTGGTGTAAACATCAGATTGGCTCTTAATGCTTTTTTAGAAGCACTCTGACTTGTAGAAAATTAAAACTAATCCTGCTTTCTTCTTTGAAAAAAAAAAAAAACACAACCCCTTGTATTTCTTTTGGAAAGACTAGGAATGCAAGGTCAAGGTGTGTCATATTCATATTGCTGGTGAGATCCAGCCAGCTTTTTTGCTCAGTCTCATCCTTTACACCAACCTCTGCCCCTCATGGCTTTTGTCCATGCAGGTCCCATAATACCCAGCTGGAATATCAGATCAGGTTCAAGGTGCTGGTTTTGACCTTCAAAGTCTTACACCGTCTGGGACCCTCGTATATTTGGGATCGCCTCTCCTGATATACCCCCCGAAGGACATTACAATCGTCAGATGATAATTTGCTGGTGGACAGTGGCCCTAAGAATGTGCGGCTGTCCTCAATGAGAACCAGGTCTGAATGATTCAGTCCACTTTCTTACATCGTATTCTTGGTGTCCTCAATTGCATAGGGTATGCAGCTCTGTGTCTTGATACGGGACAGGGGTTTTTGTAGACTAGGGCTTGGATCCAGACCATTAAGTTCTGGTTACGTCTGCACTTTCCAACTGAATATCCTGGTTATATTCCTGCACTGCTGGGAGATTCTTACATAAGCCAGTGGTCGAAATTAATTATCAGGAAAATCAAGTCTGTCAGTATTCCATTTGATTCTCTTTTGATGCTTGGGAAAGAGCAAGCATTTAGATTGATACATCAACACCTACTAGATATAGAAATGCAGACCCTAACCTCCCTAGCTAATGTAATGCCTGAAATTATTATATACTATGGGAAATATATTTGAACGTATGTTCTCATGTTCAGTCTGCACATTTGCAGTTATGAAAATGCTAAGCCCAGAATGTAAGGGCTGGTTTGGAATGCTGTGTATTCATATGCACACACACATGAGGACACTTTGGGAATGGTGGCATTCACTAATAGACACTGTTCCCCCATGTTTCATGGTATTAGTCCGGCTTATGGAGCTGCAGTTTCCTACTTGTCTTATTTGGAGTCACCGCACATTCGCAGAGCTTTCATGCTCTCTAGACTTAACATTCTTCCTTCAGCTATTCTACAAGGAAGATACAAAGGAATCCCTTTTATTGATAGGTATTGTCCATGTAAGACTGGGGATCCTGGACACCTAACCCACATGCTGTTGTACTGCCAGCTTTACATGAGGCCGAGGAATACTTATATTAAACCCCTACTGCCTAGTGATCAGAGTCTCTCAGATCAGCAGTCAGTGATGTACCTTTTATCTGATAGAAACCCCTCTGTCACCCAACAAGTAGCTAGTTTTCTCCTTTCTGCACAAAAGATTCGCGAGCAGTTTTTTCGTACTTCTAAGTAATGTCATTTTAATGTAATCTATTTTAACCGATTTCACAATTTTGTTTATTGTATGCTGATGTAAATGCCTAATAAAGGTAATGATGATGAGAACCAGGTCTTTTTCAGCCCTGGCTCCAGCCTGGTGGAATGCTCTGCCTGGTATCATCAGGGCCCTGAGGGATCTTAAAGAGTTCCGCAGGGCCTACAAGATGGAGCTTTTCCACCAGGCCTACAGTTGAGGACAGCAGTGGGTACCATCTTTACTGGCCTCCCTACCTTCCCACTCCCAAATGTTATATTGTTTTGGAGGGGTGACTGCCTGTTTCGCAATCAGCACAAGGAGAGCTGCACGCCATCTTTGGTTTTGATCCCTAATTTTAATGATTTTATGCTACAGGGTTTTATATTAATTGTTCATGGATGTTATGGATATTATTCTGAATTACTGTATGGTTTTTAGATGATGTTACATGTCTTGAGCTGGCTGCAACCGGGGAGGGTGGGTTAAAAATGTGATAAATAAATAAATAAATAAATAATCCCCAGCATTAGTCATTCTGAGTGGTTAAGGCCAGTGAGATCTCATCCCTGTAGCAGATGGGTGCTTAATATTTGGGTCCCCAGGGGCAACATGTTTAGCTCCACTCCAAGGATATCCCAAGGTTTCAATATTGCAACTTATGCCTAGTTGCCTTCCATAGAATGTGTTCTGTCTGTCTTTCATGTTCATGTCTTATGCCTAGCCCATAAACTGTACTGATAAAATACTACAGGATGTATTTGGCTGGCTCATTGGCTAGCAATAGCTCTGCTTATTTTGGGGGGTGAGGGGAGATTGACCAAAGCCGCTGAGAGTAAAGATGGCTCCTGTCTACATTGAACACAAAGGAACACGTGAAGCTGCCATAGTCTGAGTCAGACTATTGGTCTATCAAGGTCAGACGTGTGATATAGTACTTAGCATATCAGTTCAGTTTCTGGCACAAGTTCAAAGGACCTTGTACACAATATTATTTATTTAGTATTTATACCCTGCTTTTCTCCCAGCAGGGACCCACAGCAGCAGATGACATTGTCCTCCTCCTGACAGAGATTAGGCAGAGATAGAATGACTGGCCCAAGGTCATCCAGTAACCTTGGCAGAGTGGGAAGGGGAATCTGGGTCAGCAAGAGCTTAATTTCACACCTTAACCACTATACAATACTGCCTTTCAAATGGTGTTTAGAAAATCTATTAATCATTTTAAAATCTCAAAAGCCTTTAGACTGGCTCCTAATGGATGACTTTGTGAGGGCCTTCTCTTTAATCCTCCTCTTCCTCTTTCCTGCTTCTCTGTCAGGTGGAAGGAAAGTCTTGAGTTTAGGCTCTAGGTCTCTATGGTGCAAAGTTGTACACAAGAGTGGCTTTTTCCACCCAGCTCCCAACCTTCTTCAAAACTGTACATACTCCATCAGGGCCTCCTATCTCCAAAGGTAGGCCTGAATGAGAGTGGCTTGAGCACCACACAGAAGTACCCACCATTCTCCCACATCTTCCATGGTGGTGCATCTCAGGCAAATGGCTGTTTCTTTGCTGCTGAATGTGACGGTACCATAAGCCCCATTTGTAGGAATGCCTAACTCCAGGTACTAGCTGGAGATTTCCTGATATTACAACTCATCCTCAGCCAATAGAGATCAGTTCACCTGGAGAAAATGGCCACTTTGGCAATTGGACTTCATGGCATTGAAGTCCCTCCCCTCCCCAAACACCGCCCTTCTCAGGCTCTGCCCCCAAACTCTTCCACTGGTGGTGAAGAGGGACCTGGCAACCCAACCCATTTGGGAGCTATAGCCAACTGGTGGTAGAGCATGGTATCCTGCATCCTCAGAAAGCTAGATACAGAAGTCAAGCGTTATCTAGCTGAAATAAACTTTAACTTGGCAGTGTTGAATGTCTGAAGCATCATGGCACAAAGGACTCAACACTTGGAACTTACTCTTCTTCACAGCAAATGCATAAAGGTCAAGATACAGCAAGAAAACCATGCTGTAATGCAGTAGCACCACTACATGAAAATGTAAAGAACAAGTACAATAAAGAATGGGGGGGGATGTTAAGGGTTTAATGGAGAACTGCTCCCATCTTTTTGTGTCTTCGCAATAAACTATCATCCATTTATAACAAGAAGTTGTCTAGAGAAAGAAATCATCAGAAACGTCTTGAGGGGGTAAAAAAATTACACCGATTTCAATCACAGCACTAATCATAAAGTAATTATCATTGCTGAGATTGGCATAAGAATGATCATTAGCTAGGTATTAAACTGCAATCATCTGTCTCAAAAATCTAATAAAGAATCTGTTTGATCAATATTCAGAACCATTAGCCAGATTGACAAGACCATTTCCCTTGTTTTTAGTTTCAGAAGTAGGAGACACTTCTTTGCATCTACATATCCCCCCCCCCAAAAAAGCTTTCAGTCTTTAATTAAACCTGAACATGACAAGAACTAAAAAATAAATAAATTCAGAAATCAGGTGCAGCAAATTTTTCCCTGAAGCAGATTCACATTATTTAATGTACCTTTATTTTTTGTTGTCAGAATATGGCATGGCTGACTTCCGGTGGTGCTGCTGGGGAGAGCACTCCATTTCCCCAGGTCGTCCTGGGAGAAATCCAAGTTTGCGTTACTTCTGGGGTACATAGATACCCCAATCCGACCCTTGCAAGTGGGTTGGAAAGCAGGAACTCCCTGCAGCCCGCAAACGCTGTTTGACCTCCTAGGTACTCTGAGGGGGCTTTTTTAAGCCCCTCGGAGTCCTGGACGCCGGTCCTGCGAGGGCACTAGGGAAGGACATCGCCAAAACGCAACTTAGGCACCAAGCTCCACCCTCCACCACCTTAATACCAACATAAGGACTACATAAAGAAAAGAACCTCACCTCTTGACACCCAAGTGAGTACAAAAGAACTCTTCGTCTACCTACTGGAAACTTGAACAGACGGGGGGCTGATAAGAATATTTCTGGGACCCCCACTCCTCCTTAATCCAAACTGAAAAAGTTTGATCTGAGTTAGCCATCGGGATTAGCGACAGGAGCCTTATCAATCCGATCAGCCTAAACCATAATAAAGAGTCGGAAGGATACCTTTTGATTGACAAGAATTATCACCAATGGGTCCAAGGGAAGGGGAGGGTGATTTTTCTTCCTGATTTTCCGGCGAAAAGAATATCCTGCCACGTTTGCAGTAAGGGAGTGCCTGGAACGGAAGACCCTCTATAACACCCTCTCTATCATCGGAACTAAAACAACAGGAAGTAGTCGTAGGACTGATTACGCGTCGCACTCGAGTTACTCTGAAACCATTCCTGAAGGAACAACCATCGAGAAGAGGCGGTAGAAGGTCCACGGCACTAGCAACTTCCTGTATACTTCCTGATCAGCCCGACCTAGAGCGACCGAAAAAACTCACTGGTATTTCAAAACTTTAAAACGCAATTTTAGAGCTAATTTCGACTCTTTTCAACCCGAAAAAATTATAAGGCTGATGTTTGAATCATTATCTCTTAATCAGTACTTTAAAGGCCCTGTCTGTGGACATGTATTTTACCAGCTTCTTTTGAATGTAAATGTCGGGAACTCGACCCCGCTCTGGCTCACTACACAGCCCTGCCTATACTAAACTAAGGGAATCACTACAAACCTCAACCATGGAAAAAAAATTACAGGACATGCTAACTAAACAAACAGAGGCAACAAATAAACAGTTTGAACAGATGTCTACACAGATGGCACAGTTGACTTCTATGATGACAAATCTTGGTCAAGCATCCCAAGCTATTAATCAGAAGTTGGATGTGGTTACAGGAGACTTGAAAGAAGTAAAAACTCAAATGACTGTCATGAAGACAGATATGCAAGCGATGGATGCATCAATTAAGAAAGTGATGGATGAGCATAAGGATACAAAGAAAAAATTAACAAGTCAAGAAAAACAGATTGAAACAATACAAACTGATCAGATGGCGGCAAAAAATCAAATGGCAATGATGGAGATGAGAGTGAGAGAGACTAACCTTCGTATACGCAACTTTCCAGACATGATGGGAGACAATAAAGAAACTGCACTACCAAATTTGGCCTACTTATTTCAGATAGATGAACAAGAATTAAAACAAGCCATTAACAGAGTATACAGGATACCATTACCTGCTAGAATGAGGAGATCTAAGCCAAGAGATTTGATGATAGTGTTTTATGACACTAGAGTTAAAGATAAGATTATGAAGATTCACTATGAAAATCCAGTGTCAGCAGGAGATTCCCCTCTCATATTACTGAAGGATATTCCAAGGCATCTACTTTCACAGAGGAACAACTACAAAGATTTTGTGTCTACATTGAAAGCTAATGGTATCAAATACCGTTGGATCATGCCACAAGGTTTGGCTTTTACCTACAAGGAAGTGAAAACGACAATTCTATCTCAAGCAGATGTGGGGAAATTTCTGAGAAAGTATAAAATGGACTTTAAAGAACTATCTGGGGAGAAGGAGGAAGAAGAAGAGGCACAAGGTGCAGAAGGAGGTACCAAATTATAGACTTTTTACTCTGTTAAAAATACTACATTATGGCAAAAGCAATTTCTTGGAATGTAAATGGACTGAAGGAGAAAACTAAAAGGGCTAGAATTTTCAAATATCTACAGAAATATAAATACTCCCTAATTTGTCTACAAGAGACTCACATAGCTTCAAAGCATAAAAAATATTTGGAGAAACAGATGCTTGGACAAGCATTTATTGCCTCAGCTAAAACTAAAACAAAGGGAGTGGTAATTTATGCCCACCCCAGTCTTTGTCCAGAACTATTATACAAAGATAATGAAGGAAGAATTGTAATTATTAGAACTAAAATATTGGGACAAAGGACAATAGTGGTTGGAATTTATGCACCTAATGAAGGGAAAAAATCCTTCTATGAAAATCTACATGATTTGATAGCCCAACACGCAAAAGATCAAATCTTATTGATGGGCGATTTCAATGGAGTTATTCTCCCATCATTGGACAAAAAATCAAAAGCAAAAGACATCAATGACGGATGCTTACCTAAAACTTTCTTTACTATGGCTTCAGAATTAGAACTACAAGACATTTGGAGAACAATGAATACAACTGCTAAAGAATACACTTTTTATTCAGCGAGACACGATTCACACTCCAGAATCGATATGATATGGGCCAGTAAATCAATTTTCACTCAGTTACGTAAAATCCATATTTTACCCAGAACTTTTTCTGATCATAATCCTGTTACTTTTGATTGGAACAATAAACAAGCATTTAGATGGCGAATGAATGATAAACTTCTAAAAGACAACAAGATACATAAGGAATTACAGGTTTTAATGAAAGACTTTTTTGAAATTAATCTTAATGGGGAAACTTCTTTAAATACAGTTTGGGATGCATTCAAAGCTGTTCTGAGAGGCTTTATGATACAGAAACATTCGGCTTGGAAGAAGACTCAATTACAATTTACAAACAATTTACTTTGGAATTTACAAAATTTGGAACAGAAATTGGTAACGGTAACACAGGAAGAGGAGAAAAGAGAAATTCAAATAAAGATTTCTGCATCTAAACATCAATTAAATTTGGTAATAATGGAGGAAATGAATAAAAACTTGAAACTTGCTAAACAAAAGTATTTTGAATATGCAAATAAACCAGGAAAACTTTTAGCAACACAATTGAAGGACGCATTCCAAAAAAAGGTTATAACAAAAATCCAAACTGTTAAAGGACCAGTCTATTCAACTTCAGAAATTCAGAAAGAATTTGTTTCATTTTATTCTAAGTTATATCAGAAAGAAAATACTCCAAAACAGAAAATAGATAAATTTCTAAACTCAATACAGATGAAAGCTTTGTCAATGACCCAGAGAGAATGTATTGAAGCTCCAGTAACAAGGGAAGAAATACAAGAAGCAATACTGAGACAAAAAACGGATAAAACACCTGGACCAGATGGAATTACTGCACTATTTTACAGAACATTTAGTGACAATTTAGTTGGATTTTTTGGCTTACTTTACAATGCAATTTTGGATGAGGGAACATCCCCGGAGACTTGGTCACATGCATTTATATCATTGATACCTAAAGAAGGAAGAGATCCAGAAAAAACATCCAATTATAGACCTATATCGCTGTTAAATGTGGATTACAAAATTTTTGCTTCGGTTTTGGCATGTAGGATAAAACAATTCATTAAGGATCTTATACACGAAGACCAAGCAGGTTTCATACCAGGAAGGCAAATAAAAGACAATGTAAGAATTTTACTAGACTCACTGGAATATTATGACCAGAATATCCAACAAACTGTGGCTTTTGTATTTTTGGATGCAGAAAAAGCCTTTGATATGGTCTCCTGGAACTTTTTGAAACGGATTTTGGATAAATTGAATTTTGGAGATCGTTTTCAGAAAGGTATATCGGCTATTTATACCTCCCAACAGGCTAAAATTTTGGTTAATGAATCAATGTCAGATAATTGCCAAATCACGAAAGGGACCAGACAGGGATGTCCCTTGTCTCCACTTTTATTTTTGTTGGTGTTGGAACCGCTATGTGTGAAACTAAGAAGTATGGAGGACATCCGCGGGTTAAGAATTAAAAAACATGAATTTAAGTTGAGAGCATTCGCGGATGACCTACTGTTAATTTTGGAGAACCCAACACAGTCAATGAATATACTTCGGGAGACTTTGGACGATTTTGGGAAAATATCAGGCTTCAAAGTGAATCAAGAAAAAACAAAGATAATATTTAAAAATCTACCGGAAACACAGCAACAGGAATTTATATCATATACTGGTTGGGAGAAAGCCAACAAAGTTAAATACCTTGGAATTTGGATTACTGCAAAGAATAAAGATTTGATAACCAACAATTACCTCAAGTTATGGGGTAAGATTAAAACTGATATGATTATATGGTCAAATAAAAAATTGTCACTAATGGGACGTATCTCAACGATTCAAATGAATGTCTTACCAAGGATGCTCTTCTTATTCCAAAATTTGCCAATAATATCACACACTAAATATTTTGATACTTGGAGGAAAGACATTTCAAACTTCATCTGGCAAGGGAAAAAACCAAGGACTGCTTATAAATATTTGGTGGATCTAAAAACTAGAGGAGGTTTAGCACTGCCTAATTTTCAACTCTACGCTGAAGCGGTAGCTTTAGTATGGCTAAAAGACTGGATGAATTTGTCAAATATATGTTTGCTAGACTTGGAAGGTTATAATAACTTAAGTGGATGGCATGGCTATTTGTGGTATGATAAAATTAAGTTACAAGCAACATTTCGTAATCATATAATCAGGTCCTCTTTACTTCGTATCTGGATGAGATATAAACACATCTTGGAACCAGAAACACCGATGTGGATATCGCCTCAAGAAATGCTAACATTGCGCCCACTTAGACCAGACAAATTTATTACTTATCAAGATCTAATTAATTGGGACAGAAAGAAATGCTCACTAAAAGACTTTCAACTTCTTAAGGATGATTTACAATGGCTCCAATACTACCAAATTAAATCAGTTTTTGTACAAGATGCTAAAAAAGGTTTTTCTAAAGAAAAATCTTCTTTTCAAAGGATTTTACTAGATAATAATTCAAAACTGATTTCTAAAATGTATAATCTCCTTTTAACAATATATTGTGAGCAGGATACGATTAAACCAACTATGATCGATTGGGCTCAAAATGTGGGACATGATATTGCTTTAAATAAATGGGAACGACTATGGTCCAAAGATCTAAAAGGAATAAAAGCACAGTCAGTGCGAGAAAACATTTATAAAATGATGTATAGATGGTATTTAACACCTAAGAAAATTGCAAAGATTTATAAAACAATGTCCCCTATCTGTTGGAAATGTAACAAAGAAATTGGTTCCTTTTATCACATGTGGTGGACCTGTGACAAAGCTAAAGACTTTTGGGACATGATCTATAATGAATTGAGACTAATACTACAAAAGAATATACCCAAAACACCAGAAATGATGTTATTGAGTATGATTCCAGACGACTTATCAACACAAAGAACCTTTTTGATTTATGCCACAACAGCTGCGAGACTGCTTTATGCAGCGAAATGGAAAGGGTTAGAAATTCCTGAGAAAAAAGACGGGATTGTTAAAATGTTTGAAGTGGCAGAAATGGCAAAACTCACAGCTATTCTAAATGAAGAAAATGACGCTCGGTTTCTGGGGGAATGGGGGGCGTGGATGCATTATTGTGAATATGAGTTAAAATTGGGAAGAATGGAAGAATATTTTCTAATCTGATCCAGAGGATTATTTTTGGTCTTTTTTATAATGAATAAGTATAATTATATTTACTAACAGATTATGGTTTTTTTTATATATGGTATTGATAGTTTATTAAGATTAGATTAACTACGACGGGATGAACTTTTTATTAAGAGGAAGATAGAGGTGAAGGGGAAGTCAAAAATTTTCCATTTCTTTTTTTCTTCTTTATTATATGTTATGGAATTATAACAACTTTAGGTTAGAATTGAAACTTTATATTGTCATAGATGTTGTTTAATGCAATGGAAAATTTCTAGTATAAAACCCAATAAAATTTATATATATAAAAAAAAAAGAATATGGCATGGCTGAGGCCTGGTTTGAATGTGATGAGTAGCATTGGAAACAAAAACACTTTCCCTGGCAGGGTTTAACATCATGAACAAGCCATTGTCATCTGCACATGCAACATTAGTATGTCAGGGTCATGTGCTACCAGGCTTCGGATCTTTGGGGTTGGATATGACCAGATTTTTCTTTATTGCAAAAGGGGAGGGGTTCCTCTTTCATCACCCAAAAAGCTATACTTCAGACACAGTGTAGGATGAGGGCTGTTGTAGGGAGTGAAATGTGGTGAGACTGAAAAAATAGCTGGCTGGATCTAACCCTTGGTGCGCTAAACTTGTGCACACAAATACCAGTGATATGGGATCTTACTCATATGCTTAAACATACACATGCACACACACATGGACCTGAATCCCTTACTTATTTGAACAGGCTTTGTGTTATTTATGTAAGTATCCATCAGTATGCCTGTACATAATGCTCCCATTTATCCAGCCAATGTTCCATGTAGCATCCTGTTTTACACAGTCACCAACCAGTTCCTCTGGAGAGCCAACAAACAAGGCATAGGGGTCAAGGACTTTCCCTGAAGCCACCTCCTAGTATTGGTATTCAGAATTTTCCTGCCTCTGAACATGGAGGTGCCTTTTAGTTAACATTGAGAGATCTCTCCTCCATGGATCTGCTTATCTTCCCTTTAACGTCATCTGTGCTAGTGCCCATCTCTAAGTCCACTTGCCAGTGAATTCCACAATTTTGTCTGTAAAGTTTGTCTGTCCTGAACCTATTGCTCATCAACTTCATTGGATATCCGAGTTATAATATTATGGGAGAGAGAGAAAATGCTCTACTATCCACATTCTCCACCCCATTCACAATGTTTTATAAATTGCTGTCAACTCCCCCCTTAGTTGTCTTTTTTTTTCTAAATGGAAAAGTCCCAGAATGTTCAGTCTTTCCTCGTAGGTATGGTTGTCAGGCTGAGCCTGGCAACCAGTGGGAGGGTTGGGTGGGGGGAACATGGGAGGCATGTGATGTTGATGATGTTGCAATAGGTAGTGTAATGGAAAGGAGGCTCTTCTATCCCTGAAGGAAAAAAACAGCCACTCAGCTGAGCCTATGGGAGTGCTGCTCCAGCATCCTTTCAGAAGGGGGATCAAATATTGGAAGGAAATGCAGGAGGATTTCAGTTCTGCCTCAGGGAGGGTGCAGCAATAATTTGTGTCTGCCTCAGTCAAACAGCAGACAGTTTGAAGGGTAGCTCTGCCTGGTAGCATGGCAGCATGGTTTAACTCTACCTCTGGGAGTAGGGCTGCCTACTGGTGGGAGCTTCATGGAGGCTGGGCTAGGGGGCAATCCACATCATTAAGCCGCATGCGGGGATCACTTCCCCCCCTTCAGCAGCCCTGCTTTCACCCACCATCTAGCTGAGGGGCAGTGGTCAGCCCAGTTAGTTGGCTGGCAATTGCCCACCATAACCGGGCAAATGGGAACCCATATCTGGGAGAGAATAAAGTACCCGATTGTGAGGCCTGTCTCTGGTAATGAGCAGACCTCATACCATTTAGGCTGACTCTTGGGAAAGGGCAGGCTGGTGTGGGAGGAATCCTGTGTATGTGAGTGGATCCAACCTAGTAGCTAGTCGCTGAAAGCCTGTTGGTACTTGTAAGCATCAAAGAGAATTCATACTACACTCTGAAGTCCTAACTAGTTTAAACTTATGTGCCTCAGCCAAGTTTCTCCTTTGACTATCTGGAGACCTGTGCTGCTGATCTGCTCTTTAAAACCAACCTGTTAATAAATAATTCTTTTTTATTAACATACAACTCCTGCCTCAGTGATCTCTGTGTCCTACTTGCTCACCACAAAACTTACCTCATGTCAGCAAACCCAAAGCCTTTACACTTGCTACCCTAAGAACATCTTGTAACTGGGAGGAAGGTTTACAGTTTAAAACAAACCTGGATCCCCAAAGTCATAAGACATTGTGTGGGTCCCCTCAGTTGGTGGACATGGCCTATCACATGTAGCTCTAAGAATCACTGGGAAACAAAGAGTTCCCTGCAATTTCTAGAGCAAACCATTGCCACTTCTGTGTTGTACCAGGAAGTGACATATCAGCACAGAGGCTAGAAGCATTGTTATTTTTATTTTTCTCCTGTTGCTGTTCAGAGAGGTGGTGGGTAACAGCCTACTCCTAGGAAAGCTGCTCCAACACCTTTATCAACTGGGCTGCCCTCTTCTGTCCTTTCTCCCAGGTCTGCAGTATTATTTTTGAGATACAGCCACCAGATTTGTACAAAATATTCCCATTGAGACCTCACCATAACTCCACAGAAGAACATAACTATATTGGTTGTTTTATTCCAAATCCCTTTCCTAATAATCCTCAGCATGGAGCTTCCCTTTTTCACTGCTGCCACATTTTGAGTCAAGGGATCACATTTTCATTGATCTATCCATCCACTATAACCCCAAGATCTTTCACTCTGTGACTCAGCATATATTTAAAGGAAGCATTTTTTTGTTACAAATTGCATCACCTTACACTTACTAATACTGAACATAATTTGTGATGGTGTTGCCCAATTACACAATCTTCACAAGCTCTTCAAAATTTAGCTTAGTTTCCACCATCCTGAATAATTTGGTATCAAGTGCAAATTTGACCATTACACTGCTCAACCCCAATTCCAAATCATTTATAAACAAATTGGCATTAGGTGGCAGCTTCAAAAGCTTTGTTCCGATGAGTGAAGCAGTCTCATTGGAGCAGGAAAAACTTAGGCATGTTTTTCCAATAATCTATAAACTGTGGAAACAGAGAAGGTCTCAACCATGTGCCTACATAGACACTTGGGGGAGGAGAATGAGAGGGAGGGAAATCTTTCTCCAGTATCTCCACTAATCCTAAGGAAACCATTCTACCTAATTTAATGGGTTCTGTTCCCTGAACATTCATGAAATTCAGTGGAGGGTTATCAGAGCAAAATCCTGGGAATAAAGAGAAAATAAATCCTAATCAGAATGAAACCAAGGAAACAATTCACTTTATTCAGAATCAGTGGTATAGATGGCAAATGAATAAAACAATTTTTGAATAATGCCAAGATTTGAGGGGAAGCTAGGTTTGTGCAGTCTTTTTATTCCATAACTTGTATGGAATTTTAAGAAGGTCTTTGAAACATCGTCTATGTAAACCAGGTGATTCCCACCAGTATTTGCAACAACATGGCCAAACATATGCAATGAAATTATTTATTTGTTCTCATTTATCTCACAGCTGAAGACAGTGAAAATCAAATACCCAGAGAAACATTGGTAGATAATGGACCCTTTTTCATCTAAGAGTTAACAATATAAAACATCCTTTTGCTTGTTAGAGAAAGAGTCATGATACAGCTCTTGACTTTTTAACCTCCAGCTCTCCCAAGTGGATGATTCTGAAATCCAACATGAAGGAAACAAATGCCTTATACTCATTGGATCACTGGGAAATTTTCCATTATTTGAACGCTGCTGATTCAAGTGTAGGCCTGATTGGTGAATTCATATGTGCATTTTATGTTTATTTTAAAACATTGTCTAGGTCTAAACTAGCATCCACTCAGATGCATAGCAGTATAGTATATCTTTAATGAAATACTTTAATATTAATGTCATGTGTTGGCTTTCCATGGGAGTGCAGCAGTCAGGATTAAGAGTCTGGCCACAGACAAAGCTTGATTACCCAAACATACTATATAGACCAGGCCAGTAAGAAGGCCACCAATAGATAAGTGTGTGTGTGTGTGTGTAACCATCAAGTCGCAGCCAACTTATGGCAACCTCATAGGATTTTCAAGGCAAGAGACTAACAGAGGTGGTTTGCCATTGCCTTCCTCTGCACAACAACCCTGGTATTCCTTGGGGGTCTCCCATCCAATTACTAAGCATGGCTGACCCTGCTTAGCTTCTGAGATCTGACAAGATCAGGCTAGCCTGGGCCATCCAGGTCAGGGTAGATGAGTATATGCTCCAACATAATTCATTGGGTTGGAGAAAACATGTCTATGTAAAATGTATTATATTAGAATGGCAGCATAATTTACAGACATAATTCAAGTCTCATTCATTCCCCTCATGGTTCCTTCCCCACCAAATTTCTCCTTTCTGTGGTCTCTGTCAAGACATCCAGGTAACATTGATTCTCAGCATTGCAACACAGAACCATTAGTCATAATAGAAACTTGCTTTTCACTTCTGTAAAAAGAATTCAAAGTAGATTCAAATCTTGAATAGCATGACTCTGTCCACAAGTCTGAGAAGACGATCAGATGCCCAGGAAAATGGGAATACATCTGTTATCCTAGCCTAGGTCGTGCTTGATCAGAGCTGCAACCCAAAATAATTATATTGTGATTTTCACACAAAAAGGTCACCAAGGGCGAAAACGCATGGTCGCTTTATCCTGCTTTAATCCCTGTTTCAGCCAGGATTCAGTCAGGATTGAAAGCATGCGTTTCACCTAATGTGCGTCGATCCTGGCTAAAACAGGGATAAAAGGAGGATAAAGCACCATGCGTTTTCGCCCCAACATTCAAACTTACCTTGTTTGCAATACTGATATTACACTGAGAAGAGTGTATAGTTGTCAGGCAGTACCTGGCTATCACGGCAGGCCAGCTGTGGGGCAGTAATGTAACCAAGCTCACCTGGATTTAGCACCAGTAAACTCACACAGTAAAAAGATAAAAAAGCTTTATTAGAGAAAATTAGAAAAAAAGATACTAAAACAAGGCACAGAGTTAGTGATGACAGGATGCATAGACAAATAACAAAGCTAACCTGCTGATTACTTGCTGAAGTCCTAACACAGCATAGTTGGTTGTTGAGGTGTAAATTTTCCAGAGCTTAATACAATTGTGTTTCTGGCAGTGAGGAGGGGGAAGGGTTTTTAAAAAATCTCCCACTACCACTTAGACGGGGGATGGGGGATGGGAGCAGGGGGCATCCGCCACCCCCATTGAGGGAGTGGGGCACCTAACTGAGCACCTCATTGGAGTGCTTCAAGGATCTGCTTCAAGGATCTGCTTGCAGTTAAGGATGTTGTGAACTTTGCAGCAAACTCATTCCTCAGGCAAATATGCTATATTCAACAGCTGTAATCTCTTGTGAGCTGAGCCTTGTATCTGTTTGCCTCACCACCATCTGAGCTGAACAGCTACCATATAGTATGAACTGCACAGGAGTGAACCACACACTGTACCACAGTGGGGTAGTGAAGTTTCATTTCCTTGCCTTTTGCATCTGCTCAGTAGAAGAAATGGATTCTCCTAGATGGTCCGGTAATCAAAGAATGAAGAAGGGGAACTATGCTTTCCATAAGGATGTACAAAAATGTGTATGGACAATGTAGGTGCCAACGTGGAATTTGTTTTAAAAATAAATATCAACAAGCATATTTACAATTATAGATGGTATGGTTGAAATTTAGAGTAATTCTTTGATAGTAGATTCAGAGCAGATTGAGGCACACTTGATTTTATGTTAGATTCTATGTTAAATGTATGTCTGTATATTATGAGTTTAGTTTTTTTTCCTTTTGTTTCTTAATTTTAAATAAAAATATTTATTAAAAAATGTGTATGGGCAAAATATCTACAGTAACATGAAATGAACACCAAAGGCTATGGCCTTTTAAAAAACACTGTGGCTGACTGATTGATTTGCTCGCTATTTATTTGGCTACAGTTGTTAACTTTTGATACTGAGATTTGTTAAAAATGTTCTTTACCTGGGAAATTCATAAAGTTAGGACAGGCAGCTTCAACTGATGAGCTAAACCAGGGCTAGAATCAGAATTCAGAGTGAAAGGTGAAAAAACTACCTCAGAGTGGAGGAAGAGGTGCCAGCTCCAGTTTGGGGAATTCCTGCACATTTGGGGGCAGTGCATGAGAAGGGTGGATATTGGGAAGGGGAAGGCACTCAATGGGGATGTGATGCCATAAGATCTGCCTTCCAAACCTGCCATTTCCTCCAGAAAAATTAATCTCCATACTCTAAAGATCAGTTGTAATTTCAGAATTCCAAGCTCTGCCTGGAGGTTGTAAATCCTGAATGGAGGTCATGAACAAGTAGTTGCTGTGCCATCTCATCTTTGGTCATCAGATATTATTACAAGTCAACTAGATTAAAAATATTGTTCCTGCCTTTTTGGATTCATCTGGACTTCCAAGTGCTCAACCATATGTTAGCAAATTAAAAAATGTGGGATGGAGGGTTGTTTACCTGCAACAGTTATGACTGACCTCTACAGGTTTAGCATCTATGCTTAGTGTTGCTGTCTGGAGAAACTATTTTCACATCCTGAGCATTATGGGCTGACCTATGGTAAATTGTAAACCCCCTGAAGAGTTTTGCTCTATTTAAACCCAGCACTGTTCTGCTAGATTTCTTTCAAAATGCTATAATTGTTGGACATCACAGTTTAAAACTTGATTATGAAATTAACCAATATACATAAATTTATAGTATTTTGGATAATAATACACCCAAATTGATGATTCCTGAAGTCCTGAAATAGCTGCACAGATGTATTGTTTAATTAAAATATAGAGAGAGCAAAGTCTTGGGTGTAGAACTCTGACATGAAAACATCTCTGAGGGACTTGGGCAAACCGTTGCTCTCATGACAGGAGAATGAACTTTCTATGTTTCAAAGTATGAAAGCCATCCTTTGATGTGACAAAAAGTCCTTCCAAAGATAGAATCCACCACAGGTCAGTGAAAGCTATAAATGATGTGTCACACAAGACCACTGTAGACAGCCCTGGATTATAACGTAAAGCCCTAAATTATGTCACCTTAAGAAGTGCCATACTATGAAAATAATACTTAATAATTCTAAGAAAAAGGTCATGGAACATATAAATGAGTACTTTATTTTGAAATTTTAATAAGGGGAGGAAGAAAGAAAAAAATATAGTGAGGTGGATCCTCCAAAAGGTTTTCCTCCGGGGGGTGGGGGGAGAAGCTGGCAGCTTGTGCTAGGTTAATTTTATGGTATCCATATTTGCATTTTTACTTGTACAAGATATTGTACAGGTATTGTGGTATAACTTGCACAAAATGGCACTGAGTTTGCATTTCTGCTCATGCATCACTGGATCTAACATATTGATCTCTTTAAAATTTGATAAAAACTCTGTGTGTGTGTGTGTGTGTGTGTGCACGCACGCGCATAATAGATGTATAGAGAAAGGGAGAAATGTACATCCAAAGAGGTCCACAGGTTGCTGTTCAGTGACAAATGGAAGCTTGATTCCAGGTAACTGAGAGAAACACATGTTCCAGGTTTCTATGTGTAATTCCAATGACCACATATACAAACCCATGGATCTGGATGAGCGAGTGGTCATGCAAAGCTGACACTGAACATGTCTGCAGCCTTGTAATGCCAACCATTTTAGGGATATATATTTTCTGAGCTAATCTTGAAAAAAAAAAACATGATCGAATGAAGCTGTGTTATACTAGCTGTGATTCACATTTGTTAGCTCTGCTGTTTCACACCCCCAAAAATATAAATTTCAGCATATCTTGTCTCTTGTGTGATATCCACCCCATGTAATTGTCTCTTGTATTAAATTGAACTTTTCCTGTACAAATATGCAATTTTTAACATGAGTAATGTTATCAGTAGAGCAGCATTGTAAATACCACATGTGAATGATGGACATATATGTATACACTCACGTGTATAAAAGCTGTATAAATTGCATATAGAACCTATATAACCTGGATATGCATAGGCTTGCCAGCCTCCACGTGGTGTCTGGATATCTCCCAGAATTACAACTGATTTACAGATGACAGAGATTAGTTCCCATGGAGAAAATGGCTTCTTTGGAGGCTGGCCTTGTATTTCAACGAGGTCCCTCGTCTCCACAAACCCTGCCCTCCCCAGGATCACTATCAAAATTTCCAGGAATTTCCCATCCCCGAGATGGCAACCTTACACACACATTACAAACAATTCTACAAAACTAGCAACAAAAAGCAGAAATATGAACAGGGCTGCCAACCTCCAGGTACTAGCTGGAGATCTCCTGCTGTTACAACTGATCTCCAGCAGATAGAGATCACTTCACCTGGAGAAAATAGCCACTTTGGCAATTGGACTCTATGGCATCAAAGTCCCTCCCCTCCCCAAACCCTGCCCTCCTCAGGCTCCACCCCAAAAATCTCCAGGTATTTCCCAACCTGGAGCTGGCAACCCTAAATATGAAACCTCAAATAAAAATATGAATAAGTAAGGGGAAGACTTATAAGAACACATCCCCCCTTCCTCTGGGCCATGCTTCCCTGCAGATGGTTTTGGCTATGCTGTCCCTCCTTCCACTTCCTCTCCCCTCTGGCTCAGGCTTTATTCTTCTTCCCTTCCCTTCCCCTCCTCCTCTTTCTGATGATGGGGACTACAATCTGACCACATTTTGGGTTGGTATAGCAGTCCAGTACAACACCCAAACACGGGGGATGTTTGTGTATGTCCAGACATCACTTTGAATGTTGGGAGGGTTGCCCTCAAATTATATTTTTTACATATCAGATTTTTCCTGCAGTCTAGGAGGTTCCCCCAATAGGGCTGCCAACTTCAGATTAGGGAATTCCTGGAGATTTAGGGGTAGAGCTCTGGGGATGGCAGGGTTTAGGGAAAGGAGGTACCTTAGCAGAGTCCAGTGCCATGGAGTCTACCCTCCAGAGCAGCCATTTTCTCAGGGAGAGCTGGCATTTGCATTCGAGAGATCAATCATAATTCTAGGAGATCTCCAGGCCCCACATGGAGGTTGGCAACCATATCCCCCAGGTTTACAGCTAAATTGTAGCTGTGGTCAGTCTCATTGTAGCAGATCACTTTTAACACTGGAACTAAAGTTGTAAAGGAAGTTCATTAGCTAATTTACCTTTAATAATTGAATCTTTTTGAGAAATCATAAAACTATGCTTAAAAAATTAATAAGAACCCTGTATCAAAGCTATGACAGTCTGATGCCTCCCCCTCTTTCTGTCCCTGTTCGTATATACTGCAGTGGATAAAAGAAAAAAAAGAAAAGTGTGAAATGAAAGCTCATCTTTCAAAGTCCTCCTAAAAGGTATGTTTCAGACAAATGCAATTTAATTAGCTTGATACAGTAATAAACAGAGAAGATTCAATTGGCTTACACTATAAAGGAGGTCAGGTTTGATGTGCTAACCTTGAAATCAGTATAACTATGAAGGCACCAAATGAAATATGAAGGCAGGGAGGCTTTGAAGAACTGGACCACAAAAAGTTCTTTACATCCATTACAAACAACAAGCAAACACCCTCTACGCAATTTATTTCTTCTAAAAATAAATAACTGTATAGACAAGGCCCAAGAACTACATATATTCAGTATTTGAAACATGGCTGAAAAAAATTCATAGTGAAAATAACTATTATTATTAAATTGGCTTCAGTGGCAAGCTAATGTTTGCATTTGTAATAAGAAGAATCACTTTCTTCCCATCTTTCCACTCACATATAAATTGGTGGTTCTGGGCCAGTGAGTCAGCACTTTATTTTTCCTCATAGAAATCTCTGGCGGAGGGGGATCTTTCTAGTCTCTCCCATTCTCCCACTCATTAATGCATACCTAACAATAGCAAGCTACAGCCTCTGAAAGGCAGTGAAATTTACAGTGTTATCATCCGTCTTTTATATTAACATTTCTTTTTTTCTCTCAGGCATTTTTCTTAGGCCATTTATGCATGCATACTTTGACTTGCATTCTCTGCCGGACTGACTTGGTTCTTCATTGGAATTATGCATGGTGTTTCTGTCTCTCAGAGTTCACCTCGCACCCACCCCGTTCTTTCCCCATGTCTTCCTGATGCTGTTTTACCATGAATATAAAATCTGCTCTAAGCTCAAACTCAGTTCAAATTAATGCAGTTTCTGTGCATAGACCTAACTTTGGGTTTCTTTCCCCATGCCCATTCTCGCTTATCCCTCCCACATCCAATACCTCCCCCTGGAAGCCATCTTGTTTTGACACTCGAGTGCAGGACAGGTAGAAGGGGAGGGCGGGAATCAGAGCTGAGTAGGCATTTTACATCCACAGTTGAGAATCATAGCCATGCTAAACTGAGAACACGGTGTGAGATTCCCCCAATTTTTTGTTTGTTTGTTTGTTTGGGCATGCAATTTTAGCAATAAAATGCTAATCTTATAAATATAAATGAAGAGAAGAGCAGCTGAAAGAACGATTTGGGCTCCTAGATCCTAGTCAGACTCTACAACCCCTACACTACATTGGCTGTGATAGGTCACAGGTTCTTAAACCCTGTTTGTTTTGTAAAGGAGGGATATTTTCCACTATCCCTATATGTGCTGCCTTTCTTTCCAGTATGGTCCCAAAGCAGTTCACATCATTCTCTTGTCTTCCATGTTATCTTCACAACAATCTTTTGAGGTATGTTAAGATGACAGGGTGTATGGCCCATGGTCACCCAGCAAGTATCCATGGCAGATGGGAGATTTGAACCTTGGTGTCTTAGATCGTAATGAGACACTGTAATCACAATGACATACAGGCTCAGATAGGTCAAAGAAGATGTTAATCCCCCACTGTTTTGTAACAAAGGGGGTATTTTCCACCCTCACTGTCTGTACTGCTTACCCTTCCTCAATTCTCAAGTGTAAATATTTGTTTCCATTGCAAATAGCAGAGGGATGTTCTGAAGTTAATCTGTGTCAGGATGTTCCAATTCCCTTCCTTTTTTGACACTGCATATGCCATCATCACCCTAAAGGTAGGGGCTTTCAAGGCAAATGAGAAGCAGAGGTGGTTTGCCATTGCCTTCCTCTACAAAGTCTTTCTTGGTGGTCTTCCTTCCAAGTACTGACCCTGCTTAGCTTCTGAGATCTGACGAGATCACACTATACCATGCTACCTTCCCTCCAAAATACATAAAATAGATTACATAAAAACATAACACCAAAATTTAAAATCAGAATTTAGGACCACTGTAATCAAATGCTGCCTCCTAAAGATCAAAAGTGAGGGTTCTAGGCTTACTTTCTTGGGGAAGTTGTTCCATAACCATGAGGATGCCACTGAAAAGGCCCTCTCTCGTGTACCCAACAAACATGCTAATTTGATTAATGGACAGACAGGAGGGCCTCTCCTTGTGATCTTAATTCTTGGGCAGGAACATATGGGAGAAGGTGGTCCATCAGAAACCCCAGCCCCAAGCTATGTAGGGCTTTAAAGATCAAAACCAATACCTTGAATTGGGTTTGGGAACAGATTGGCAGCCAGTGTACTTGCTGTAATATTGGGATCACAACATAGCTGGCCCCAACCAGCAGTCTAGCTGCAGTGTTCTGCACTAGTTTCACCTTCTGAGCACTCTTCAAGGGTAGCTTCAAGTAGAGCGCATTGCAATACTCCAGGGTAGATGTAATTAAAGCATAGATCACTGTTGCTAGATTGGGGCGGGGCCATGGCTTAGTAATAGAACATCTTCTTGGTATGCAGAAAATCTCGGGTCAATCCCTGGTATCTCCAGGTAAAGGATGAGATAGTAGGTGATGTAAAAGACCTCTACCAGAGACCATGGAGAGCCCCTGCCAGTCTGAGTAGACAATAGTTATTTTGATGAACCAATGGTCTGATTCAGTATAAGGTAGCTTTAGGGGTAGGGGCTGTGGCTCAGTGGTAGAGCATCTGCTTGGCATGCAGAAGGTCCCAGGTTCAATCCCCAGCATCTCCAGTTAAAGGGACTAGGCAAGTAGGTGATGGGAAAGACCTCTGCCTGAGATGCTGGAGAGCTGCTGCTGGTCTGAGTAGACAATACTGACTTTGATGGAATAAGGGTCTGATTCAGTATAAGGCAGTTTCATGTGTTCATATGTTCATGTGACTGACCCAGGAACAGATGAAGCTGATTCATCAGCCGTAGCTGGGCAGACGCACTCTGAACCACCATAGCCACTTAGTTTTCTAAGGTGACCATTGTGTTGAGGAGCCTTCCCAAGCTTCAAACCTGGCTTTTCAAGGGGGTATAATCCCATCCAAGACAGGAAAGATCTGAAGTCCCTGGTCTGCCTTTCTACTAACAAAGAGAACCTCTATCTTGTCAGAATGTCTTGTCAGGATTAAGTTTAAGTTATGCCTGCCACCGATAGACAGGTGGACAGATGGATGGTCAGATGGACACTTTTTACAAAGATTTACAAAGGCACAATAAAAATATTGCTTGGTTGACCCATCTTCAACTTATTTCTAGACTCAGGAAAGAGTGTCTTTATGCCGGTATGCCAAGGAAAGCTACTGAGTTTGAACAGATAATAATTAAGAACCAGGGTCATTTACTAGCCCAGTATTTACAAACTTCTCAAATATGACACAGAGACTGAACAAGTAAAGACTTGTATATTAAAAAGATGGACACTTTTTATTATAGATTTATACCCTATGTATCAGCACTGCCATCAAGGTGGTTGCAACCACAAAGAACACACAACATCAATAAAAACAGCGTTAAAAATAGGACAATGACAAAAACTAATCACTAGGCACAAGTGAGAAGATTTTTAAATGATTAAGAGTTTGACCCAGTGCTGTTACGTTGTTCCCCATTTCCTTTTCCTTCTTGTTTTCCTTTCCTGTACCCTTAAAACCAAATAATTTAAAAAAATCTTTAAAAAGAAAAGAGTTGGACAGGTCTATTCCCCTTGAAAGGGTAAAATGGACCCTCAGAGGGGCATGACTATCAAAAGGAGGGATTTTCAGCCACTTCTAATAATCACTGACCCTTTAGTAAACATATTTATTTATTTTAGAAAGTAAATATTAACCCAGCTGTGTTTACATCCAGGCAGGTTAGTCAAGACATAGAGCTGATGCATCATCCCAATGGCCCTCTGTCCCACAGAGATATTATAAATGTCATTTTAAAATCAGCAGCATCAATGCAAATTAAACTGGCTGGCCAATGTGAGAAAGATGAAATTGATTCAAACTGTAAATCATGAAAATCCACTAAAAATCTGAGTTACTTAAAAAAAATAAAATCTTTGCCTGACACCTAGCGCTTAACATGGTGCAGCTGAGTTTCTGTAAGGAGAGAGTTCTGTCATTTGGGCACTGATAAAGGCATTAGGCACTGATCCTAAGAAGATTTCCATGGGATTACACCCCATTGAATAAAATGGGACATTTCTGAGCCGATCTGTCTAGGATTGTTCTCTTAATCTGCATCTGGTTTTTTTTATGTGTAATAAGGTATCATAAACTAAGATTACTGATTACAATCAGTGAGGCAATTGCTGATTATTATTGCTTAAATAATTGAGCAATGTTCAGTATAATGAGGTAGGAGAATGCATGTATTAACCATAAGAATGTATATAATGTCTCTGTAACGCTGAATATTCGTTTTTAAAACCAATTGTTAGAAGCTGTGTGTAGCTAAAGCATTTTAACTAAATCCAAAATATGGGAAATATTTAAGTATGTATACATGTACAGACACATATACATGAATATGTAAACATATAACTGTATAAGCACATTTCCCATATACCAAAATAAGCTTTGTCTGCTGATCAAAATGACATTTCTACCTAATAGGAAGCACCCATCAATACTGTTTTAATTCGTCTTAATTTGTCTTATTTACAGTGGCAAACAACATAAACTTTCTATGAATATGGGGGGCGGATCACTGTTAACTTAATCAGTGTGTCAGGCTTTTCAATATGAACCCAATTTAGGCACAATAAGCAAAGTAAATTATTCTAATTCAATCCAATCACTTTTGAGAAATGTGTATACCCGCAAGCTCCTAAACAACTTGCATAGAGATAATGAAACAGAGTAGTTAGCTTCAAGGAATACAGTGATTGTATCATTTTCCTGATAGCAATGGGCTCACTGTATGGATCAAAAAATCTACAAGGAGGCCAAGCAAAGATGGCCAAGCAAGATGGCCAAGCAAAAATCTTTCTGAAATCCTGGAGTAAACCCCAAGTTTGCACAAAAATATATTTTAAAAAGAAAATTAGTTATGTGTTACCCCACTCCCTGCAGTAGTTAGCAATGTCTGCCCTTAGGCAGATATCTCAGATAATCCCAACTGATGTCTTTGATTGCTTAGCCCAAGATATCATGCAAGATGCTATACCAAAACAAAAAAGCTATCAAAAAAGATAAAGCATGGTTTGGAGAAGTGATGGGAAACTGCCAGGTTGGGGAATAAAAAAAGGGGGGTGAATTTTGGGAAGAATCTGGACATCTGTGTGGGTAGAGGAGGAGGCCAGAAAATGGGTGATTGGGCAGGTTGAGGGAGGTGAGAAATGGGTGTTTGAGACAGATCATGAAGGGAAGAAATAGGATTGGCCAAGGCAGATGGGATTTCCCCTTCCCCATAAATCCTTGTGAGTTTTCCTCTTGTTTCTTTCTAATATTTGAAGGTACCATAGGAGATTATTTTCAGATGGTATCACAATAGAACGAATGTGCATCATGCAGGAGAAAGAAAGATAATCAGGCTCCATCCCTACCCTATGTTCATTTTTCTGAAGGTCTGCCTACAGCTTATTGTGTATGGTTCCCTTCATAGAATCAGGAAACCTGCTTTTTCTGGAGTCCTGGTTTCCACAGAAAGACCCATGTACTTGTATATAGACCTTCAAGTGAACACGTTTAGGGTAAGGCTGGTGGAACCAATCTGGTTTTCCCCACATGCATTCATTCTATACTGCAAGCATTCTAGCAAAGACAAAAATAAGATGGAGTATTTACAGGCTGTTGTAAAGGGTTACAAAGATGATATAATTAAGAAACAGTTAATATTTGGAGCAGAGGCCATCTGACTTCTGGTAGTATCTTGGAAGAATAAGCTGTGTTGTGGTGGTTAATAAGGTTGCCATCCTCCAGGTGGGACTTGGAGATACCCTGGAATTACAACTGATTTCCAGACTACCAAGATCAGGTTCCCTGGAGGAAATGGCAGTGTCAGCGGGTGGATTTTATTGAATCACATTCCTGTTGAGGTCTTTCTCTTCCCCAAACCCTGCCTTCCTCTGGCACCTCCTCCAAATATTGAGAAATTTCCCAACCCAATGTTGGCAACTCTGGTGGTTAAGATGGCTAATGAAGTTTGGGCCTCTAGCCCCAAGTTGTATATGTATAAATAACTGTATAGTTCCTTGATAAGAGATTGGGATCATTTCTTCATGGAACCTGAATGGATCTTCAAGATTTCTCATTATAACACAGGTTTCATTGCAGGGTAGGGTTGCCAGGGCCCTCTTCACAACCGGCCGGAGGTTTTGGGGGTGGAGCCTGAGGAGGGCGGGGTTTGGGAAGAGGAAGGGCTTCATTGCCATAGAGTCCAATGGCCAAAGCTGCCATTTTCTCCAGGTGAACTGATCTCTATTGTCTGAAGATCAGTTGTACTAGCTGGAGATCTCCAGCTAGTACCTGGAGGTTGGCAACCCTATTGCAGGGGCAAGTTCCACATTTTTCAATGAAGTTTTTTTTAATTGCATGCAAATGTCATGGTGTATGCATGTTGGATAAATGACACAGAGGAAGTCAAAAAATTCTCCATTACAGCATTTAAAGGGATTTAAAATTACTTGGCTCAGAATACCAATTTGCCTAGTTCATAAGGCTTATATGCTCATAAAGCTCATATAAATTATAAAGCTCATATAAATTAGAAGGCAAACCTGATTTCCCTGAAATGTTCTAACAGCTCCAAATATTGGCTCCAGCTACTATTTCTGAAGCCACCAGAGGCTGTGTGTGTATATGTGAGTGTGTGTACATGTGTTAAGTGTCATCAAATCACTTCTGACTTATGGTGACCCTATGAATTAATGACATCCAAAATGCCCAATCATTATTGTGGCTTTCCTCTAATCTATTTTCTTGCTCATTTTAGCTTTTTTTAAAGCTTTTTGCTCTTGCTTATGATGAACCTAAGGAAAAGGTATCATTTTGAATTTCTCATTTCGATTTAATTTCATTCTTCTGTTAATCAAATTTGTGACTCTTGATTTGTGTACCATTTTCTGTTTCTTCACACTGAAGATCTTCTAAAGAATGTGCATATTTTTCAGTCCTATTTGTGTGTTAATAGATCATCATTGTACCTTAGATGTTAAAATGACACATACTATATGAGAGCCATCAAGGTGTAGTGGTTAGAGTGTTGGACTAGTATTTGGTAGGGCTGTCAAAAAAATTCAGTTCGGGTTCAGGTGGCTTTGATTCGGTTCAGGAATACCGATTCCTGAATCGCCCTGATTCGGATTCAGGGTGATTCGGCTGAAATTCGGCATTCCCAAATCGATTCGGGCATTTAAATGGCATCTAAAGCAATTCGTAGCTTTCCATGGCTCGGGGGGGGGGCATTTGTTGAGGCAGAAGTCCCAAACTTTCAGGGTGGCTTGAGGGGACCCTCCTTGCAAGAACCTCCGAGTTTGGTGCGGTTTGGGTCAGGGGGTCCGGCGTTATGGGGCCCGGAAGGGGGCAATCCCTTCTCCATTAAAACCAATGCAAAAACAGATCTGTTTAAAGAGCCCGCTGCGCGCCTCCAGGGAAGCTCCCTGGAGGTGCATGGGGGGGGGGAACAGATCTGCGCCTCCCGACCGGGAGGCACAGATCTGTTTAAAGGGCCCTTTAAACAGATCTAGCAGGGCTGGCGGGGGCTGGCAAGACCCTCTGCGCTGTCTGCGCAGGCAGCGCAGAGGGTTTCCAGACCCCCCCAGCCCCCCGCCAGCCCTGCCGGCAGGGCTGGGGGGGGCTTTAAATAGATCTGCGCCTCCCGGCCAGGAGGCACAGATCTGTTTAAAGGGCCCGCCACGCGCCTCCAGCTGGAAGGCACAGATCTGTTTAAAGGGGCCGAATTCACTGAATTTATTTGGGAACATCCCGAACTCGGCGAATTCGGCTCTCCGTTTCCCCCCTTTTTGAGTTCTGTTCGTCCAAACCGAAAAACCGCCGAATTGTGGCAAATTCGGCTGTTTTTCAGTTCGGACCGAATTGAATCAACAGCCCTACCCCCTACCCCCAAACAGACAGAGAAACCCAATAGTAACCAGGCATGCCACAAAGGTATACAAACCCACATTTTCCCCATGGAAGGAAGGCCTCAGACAGTGAGAGGGAGGGGGGCACACAGGCACGCCCACCGCAACCCAAAGAAAATATACAGAGCAAAGTCTGCTCTCCCCCCCACAAGTTATAAAGAAAAGCCCTAAATTAAGTAAAATGATAGGGTCAAACTGTGGATATCTTCTCTTCTCTTCCACATCCAGGCAGCAACCACCAGGAAGCAGGCAGGCACAGTCAAGGAATTATAATCCAGATAGATAGATCCAATTCCAGCAGGCAGGTCAGCTCAGGATCCCAAGAGGAGCCCACACAGCAGCCAGCACCAGCAAAATGGAAGGAACAGAGGGGCAGGGGGACTAGAAAGAAAGCTTTCTGGAAGGCGGGGGAATGCCAAAGCATTGGAAAGCTTGGAAAGAAGGTGGTTAAGGGGAGACAGGATAGAGGTCTGTAAAATTATGCATGGTGCAGGGAGAGTGGACAGGGAGAAGCTTTTCTCCCTCTCTCATAATACTAAGATGTGGGGTCATCTGCTGAAGCTGAAGGCTGAGAGATTCAAAACTGATAAAAGGAAGTATTTCTTCACACAATGCACAGTTAAATTGTGGAACTCCCTGCCCCAGGATGTGGTGATGGCTGCTAACTTGGAAAGATTTAAGAGGGGAGTGGACATGTTCATGGAGGAGAGGGGTATTCATGGCTACTAGTTAAAATGGATACTGGTCGTGATGCATACCTATTCTCTCCAGGATCAGATAAGCATGTCTATTATATTAGGTGCAATTTGGAACACAGGCAGGACAATGCTGCTGCAGTCATCTTGTTTGTGGGTTTCCTAGAGGCACCCAGTTGGCCACTGTATGAACAGACTGCTGGACTTGATGGGCCTCGGTCTGATCCAGCATGGCCTTTCTTATGTTCTTAAGTAGGAGAGGGCTTAGGGCTATCCATGGCTACTAGTCAAAATGAATACTAGTCATGATGACTCTCCAGGGTCAGAGGCGCATGCCTGTTATATTAGGTGCTGTGGAACACAGGCAGGATGCTACTGCTGCAGTCATCTGGTTTGGGATTGAGATAGTGAAAACTCACGGGAGGTTTTGCCTTGGATTTGCCACTCTCTAGATGCACATTCCCCCAATTCTCAAAACTCAACAATAAGCCCCCATGCAGAGTTTTGAGAATCTGGCTGGGGAAAATGTGCATCTAGAGGGTGGCAAATCCAAGGCAAAACCTCCCATGCATAAATGACCAAGAGGTCCACCTGGCCGTCTCCCGGGGAGGCGGCCAGGTGGGTCTTTAAAAAGATCTGCGCTCCCAAGCCTGGAAGTGTGGATCTTTTTAAAGAGCCACCCAGCTGCCCCCGGGAGAGTGCCTCCCCAGGAGAGTGGGGGGGCGGGGAAGGGAAGGGACACGAGTGGGTGGCTCTTTAAAAAGATCTGTGCTTCCAGGCTTTGGAGCGGGGATCTTTTTAAAGAGCCACCGAGCCGCCCCTAGGAGAGTGGGGGGGGAGAGTGGGGTGGCGGGGAAGGGAAGGTGATCCTGGCCCCTGCTAAGGCCAGGAGCCCCCGGGAGAGTGGGGGGGTGGTGGCAGGGGTGGAGGGAGGCAGCCAGGTGGATCTTCAAAAAGACCTGCGCTGCCTGGCTTAGCAGTGCGGATCTTTTTAAAGGTCCACCCGGCTTCCTCCTCCTGACTTCCTGAGGAGCTCTTTCTTTTTCTAGGAAGGCAGGAAACTGCCAAATCTGCCGAATCAGGAAGAATCAGGCCGAATTGCCGAATCGGCCTGATTCAGATTCAGCAGTTTCCCGCCTTTTTAAAGTTTGGCTGCTCCTGAACCAAAAAACAGCTGAATCAGCCAAAATTTGGCTGTTTTTTTTTGGTTTGGGAACACTCGAATCAACAGCCCTAGTATTTGGAACACTGAGGGTTGAATCCCCACTTTGCCATGGAAACTTGCTGGGAGACCTTGGGCCAGTCACACTCTCAGTCTAACCCACCTTGCAAGGTTGTTGTGAGGATAAAATGGAGGAGAGGAGAACAATGTAAGTTATTTTGTAATCCTTAATGGAGAGAAAAGTGGGGTATAAAGGTACTAAATAAATAAATAAATTGTAGTGTATTAAATACTACATGGCATATAAAATAAATGGCATATAAAATATTGTAAGTTATTTTATAATCCTTAATGGAGAAAAGTGGGGTATAAATGAAGTAAATAAATACATTGTAGGTGTATTAAATACCACATGGCATATAAAATAAATGGCATATAAAATGCTGTAAGCATGCACAATTCAAACAAAACCAACCATAAAAACAGAGAAGGAAAAACACTGAAAAAACATAATTGGGAACATTTGCTTATCCATACCAATAAACAAACAAATCCCGTTGCTAAAATAACTTGTGTGAAACATAACATCATATAGTAAATGTCAGATTTCGCAACACAGGGAACACAGGCAACACAGAAGATTATTTAGAATAAATATATCTTTTATTTGGAGGGTATATCCCTACTGATGCGACTGGGTGATAGCCGTCTTTTAAGTAACCCTATCTCAAAAGGGCCCCAACTATGAGGCCCTAACAAAACCAATCAAAATAAGAAAGAAAGAAAGAAAGAAAGAAAGAAAGAAAGAAAGAAAGAAAGAAAGAAAGAAAGAAAGAAAGAAAGAAAGAAGGGGGGGGAGAAAGCACAGAGCCATGCCTCTGAGCAAAGGTGAATAGCCAAATCTGAAAATGAAGGAATTTTTTGGGAATCACATATTCGGCTTCAGCTTTATCCCCAGATTTTGGCATACAGTAAACCCAAAACCTGAAATTTACCGAAATGGCTAAATTTGGGTTTATTTTCTGTTCGGGTTTATCAATATGCACAACCCTAATGAAGGCCTTATAGAACTGATTTGATTTATTTTGGTTGCTGAATATAGAAGTCTTGGCAGCTGGCTTTCACCATACCAGTATTCTGTCCATTCTCCTTGTTAAAATCCCCAGTTTTGAAACATAATTTCTGGTTCTCAAACCTGTGGCAAGGGTTAACTGTCAGTGTGTCACTTGACTGCTCCCATCCTTGTGTTTACAAAGGCTCAAATATCATTCCGGCCCAGAAAAAAATCAATAAGAAGTCTGTAATCAATCTGGCAGCAAACTTTTTGAAATAAACTAAAAGAAAGACTATATTGCTTTCAAGTATTCTTGACAGTTTTACAAAGATATAGCAAAAGGTGGAGGGGGGATAGGCAGGAACTGAAAGGAATGATACAGTTGATGGAAAAGCTTCATGAACACAGATTGAAAGGGTTGAAAAGTTCAACATCATTATTTATTTTCTTGGGCTCTTGATGAGCAATACTGAAAGATACAGAATCTTTATCAACACAGATTTTTTCATTATATTGGTCTAAGCAATACTTGAACCCACAAGAAAGGAATGTAATAGGGCAGGATTCCTTCATTTTTTTGCTTTGACAAAAATGAAGAAAATCATTATGCCGAAACCCTTTGTACACATCTGAAAGACAGACAAGCCAAACGGCAAGAAAAGATGACCCACAGATTAGATGGTTCTGAAGCACAGAACATAACTTGTTTAATGTTTTGGATTCTTTTTTTCATGTAAATATGTTTTGGATGTCTATTCGGAGGAACAAGCAGGGGAACCACTAGTGGTGGTGGGGAGCATCTCATTTCCCCCTCTCCACTATTTCCACTTTCCCTTTCCTGAAAGCTGCTTCCCCTTTTGCTGCTTCCTTCTCTGCTTCCCATCCACCAATAAGCATACCTTTATCTGAGCCCATCTTCAGCTTTTCCTCTTTCCCTCTCCCTAGCAGCCCTTTACCTTGGAAAACAGTGTTCAGGTGTGCAGCACTGGCCGCCAAGCCATATTCAGTTGCATGGTGCCAGCTGCAAGTTCTGACCTAGTTGCACAGAGGGGACTTGTAGAGGGCACCTCATTTTCACTATATCCCTGTCCCCACACTATTTCCTCTTCTCCTGGCAACCACCCTATTCTCACCTCTCCCTGCTTCCTTCTATCACTCCTACCCACCCACCTGCCCTTTTATCTGCTCCACCATCTTCAGTTATATTTATCATTTCATTTATACCCAGGCATTCTCTTGGGTCCTGACGACTCATCAACCCTCTCCTACCTTTTCATTTGTTTGAACCCTGGAAAACCAATCAATTCTTTGTCTCTGGATTTCCTACCAGCTTAATTCATACCACCCCAGGACCCATTTTGGGGTATAAATATTGGTTCTTTGGCCATTCATAGTGTGTGTGTGTTCTGGATCCATGTGTGCACCCCCACTTGTGTGTGGCCTCTTTCCTTTGCTCCTGGAAACAGTGGTCATTTTCCTCTTCAGCACTGCACTCCCTGGACATCCCTTCAAGACTGGTAACTATCACCCAACCTTGAAACCCTATCCAACTTCCTCCCTTTTCTTGTAGTCAGCTCTTGTATGCTTTGTGTGCGTATATTCATTGCTTAAAATATATTTCTTGTTTTACTATTTTTATTCTTTAATAAAACCATATTTTAATTACACAACTGCCTGCCCATTTGACAGTTTTCACTCAGGACTATCCTGGTATACATAGGTTATCAATCCCAGTTACCCTTCTCACTCTCTGTTTCCAGCTAATTCCCCCAAATAAAGTGGAGACTGCCTACTTAGGGTAACAGTTTTCAGTGATTTTTGTGCTGTGGTATGTTTTTAAACTCTCTTTGTAAACCACCTTGACCCCCTTATAGGAGAAAGGTGGGCTTAAAAAATGATATACAGTAAATGTGACTCTCCTTCCTCTCCATGTTTGCCAGCCACTTTGTAGCTGTCTTGCTGAATATTGCTGGGGGCCTCCCTTTGCCTCAGAACAGGAATGGGAGAGGGTTGTTCCATCTGGTTCGTTTCTTCTCCAGACACCAGCTCATGTAGTCTGGAGCTGAGCCTGTCCTTCCTCCTTGGCCATTGTTGGAAGCTCCCCCTTTAAAGCCTTTATTAATTCCCCTCCAGGTCGATCCCCAACTTCTTTGTTGGTCCCCCTATGCCAGTGTGCTCTAGTCCAGTCACTGGGAAGGGATATCTGCCTCCCTTTCACCCTTCACCTTGTAATGGCTATCTCCTGAATCCATCACTCCTCCTGCCTCCTTGCATTGGCCAGCCTGGGTGGCCCTCTGGAGGATGCTACCAGTCTTCTGGGCTCCCCCTTGTTAAACGAATAACTGCCCTCCAGGCTGCCTCCCCAGCCCCTAGGATGAGGCTGGGCTACTTACTGCCAGGGGCACATTCCCCTACCTTCTTGATCAGTGGGTCATGGAGCAAGCCTACAGCTGGTCGTGGGCTTCTCCTAGCACTGCTCCTCTGCTCCCTCTCAACTTCCTTCTGGGAGACTGCAGTTAAGGGATCAGCTGGCTTGCTCCTCTGCTCACACCTTGAGTTCCCGCTGGAAAGCCTCATGATGCCATGTTTCTGAGAGCAGCCTCCCTGACCTTGGTAGCTGTGGAGGCTGCGGTGGGCTGGTATTGCTGCCAAAGGAGCTGGGGAAAGCCATGACCAAGCCTGCTGCTGTAGGGATAGTAGGGAAGGTGGCTTCAGGCTCAGTGCCTCCATTCTTGGCTGCAGTGGTGCCACCAGTGCCCAGGGTAGCTCAGTTAGGAGTGACTACTGCATTGGTGGGGTGGCTTCAGGCACTGGTGAGGGGTGCCCAGAGTCTGGTGTGATTCCCAAACAATAAACAAATTGAATCCCACTAAAGTTGATTGTGACTCTTAATTTTTTTTGATTTATTTTTTTTACATGCCAATATGCACGGTACATGCCAATATGCACTGTGCTGCCAGTAAAAATCCATTTCAGAATGGCAAGTTCTTTTAAAATATAGATGCAAGATGTATTTAAGCACTGGGGGAAATGTGATTTTATTCCAAACAGTTTTTAAGAAGCCATCGGGGGGAGCTGGTTCACTGCAGTACCACTGAGAGCAACAGAACTTCATTATGGCCACTGGGTGTCAGTGAAAAGGAGTCACAAAGAGGTACGGGGTGAGAAATGGTGACATGTAGCAACAGAAACAGAAAAGAGGGAATCTAACTCAGCATCATGGGGATGAGTGTCCAGTAAATAGGTCCTTCTTCAAGACTACCAAGCAGCCTATTGCTCCTTAGGGTGACATTAACTTAGTAGTCAAAGAGACTCATAATGAAGGGGTTTAAAATAAGTGCCAGAGGTAACCAATAAACTATTGTGCATAACCTCTTTTGGATGAAAGCCTCAGCATACACATTCTGACTCAGCATCCTGAACTGGAGCTGACTTTCCAGGGGGAAAAGGTAATTGGTTGCTCCCATTTCTTCTAAAAAACCCACTGATTGCTAAGTTTTAAATGTCTACTACAACTAATGCAGAGACAAGGGAGAGCTCAGTAGATGGTACAGAGGATGGACTGTGGGAGGGAAACTACATAATCCCAGAACTACTCTCTAATCTGAGGTCTCAATTCACTATTAAGTGTAACTGGAGTTGAGATAAAATTAGTAACAAATGTAAGTCTAAATAATTTAAAAAGATGAGAAACTGTGATAAGGGAAATAGCTCAGCAGGAAAGCATCTTCTGGAAATGCAGAAGGTTCTAGGCTTAGACCCTTGCATCTCCAGATAAAAGAATCAGATAACAGGTTATGTGAAAGAGCCTGAGATCCTGGAAAGCAGCCACCAGTCAGAGTAGATAATGCTCATTTTGATAATGGTCTGACTCAGTAGAAGGCAGCTTCATTTGTCCATATGACATTGGATTAGCCATTGGTTTTTATATTTGCCACTGGAAATTGACACTATCCTGCCTTCTTCCCACTTTTTCCCTCCCAACCCACACTTTAAAAAAAAAAAAAAAAAGCAAATGAACACACAAATCCAGCCTGGTGAGTTCTGGAGACCTCTACCCTATTATATGGCATTTTGATCTTTATTTTTTAACTATTAATTGGAACTATTCCATGGCTTTTGTTTGCTGATTAAAGCTAGTGTTTCTAATGAAGAATATACATGGAGCTGCCCTATATTGTGCTGGGCACTGGCCTATCAAGAATGGTATTGTTTGTTCTAACTGCCACTAGCCCTGTTCACAAGGTACAATGAATCCACATACCATTCATGTACAGTGTATACTTGAGTTTTCTTTATATGGGCACCAAGTGATTCTCATGTTACTCACAATGCACATACAGATGAATATATGATTTAAACCCCCAGCTTCATTTATAAAGTGAGTGCACTTTGGCTCTTTCTTACAAACAGGTGTGTGCATAAACAGGCAGGATGGACATGCATTTGCTGTTAACATCTGAACAGGGCTAGTGTTTCTCTTGAGTCTCAGGTAGAGGTCTTTCACATCACATCACATCTGATGCTTTTAATTGGAGATAACAGAAACTGAACATGGGTCCTTCACATACAGAACAGATGTTCTATCCCTGAGCCATAGCCCCTCTGTGGTTTAAAGCCAGTGTGATGTAGTGGTTTAGAGCTGTGGTTTGGAGAGGTGGACTCTAATCTGGAGAACCGGGTTTGATTCCCCACTCCTCCACATGAGCGGTGGACGCTAATCTGGTGAACCAGGTTGGTTTCCCCACTCCTACACATGAAGCCAGCTGGGTGACCTTGGGCTAGTCACCTCTTCTAGAGCTCTCTCAGCCCCACCTACCTCACAGAGTGTCTGTTGTGGGGAGGGGAAGGGAAGATGATTGTAAGATGGTTTGATTCTTCCTTAAGTGGCAGAGAAAGTCTGCATATAATAATCAACTCTTCTTCTTCTGACAAAACTGGGGATGGAAAGTGTACCCTGGTATGAAAAAAAAATGGTTAACAACCTCTGGGGCCAGTTGGTTCTTCTTATGTGGTTTTACATTACTAACTGGAATCCCTGCTTCACCCTAAGCAGACAGTGAACAGCTAGGAATATAAATTTAATTAATTTAATAATATAAATAAATAAATACAAGGTAGGAAATGTGTGGGAGTAACCATCTGATATGATCTCACTGCATCTCTAGAAACCTCTTGTGATACAACTCTTATCCCAGTTTTATCTCATCCTCTTTCTAGAACTTTATGCAAACATTTGCAGGTGTGAATATGTGTGCTTAGATTATGGTACCTAATCCTGACCCATGTGGAGTTTTCTTCTGTTCAAACTGCTTTAATCTACAAATATGTTGATAGTCATTTTGGAAATGTGAATTGTAAAAGATAAATGGTTGTTTAAAATTAGTCCTACTTTTTATTATCTTCCTTCATCTATATTAATTTGGAAAGCTTCATTCTTGGCAGAAGATCTATTAAACAGAACGAGGAATAGTCCAACAGTCTAACTGAAAAGAAGAGCAAAGCAATATCAGTGAAGGCCATTACTTCTGCCCTGAATTCTTGCCCATCCTGGTTTCTAAAATAATGTAAAGACCACATCAATGAATCCTTAGTGTCTATTATAAACCAATCAGTAACTCAGAGCACCTTCCCTCGGCCACTTCCCTCGGCCATCCGCTACTCAAAAACAAAAAAACCAACAGAAAAATGAAGTAGTCAGTTATCACCCTGTCTCTAATCTGCCCTTCCTAGGCAACGTTATTGAGAAAACAATAGCAGACCAACTCCAGGTCTTTTTGGATAACTTATCTGCTCTAGACCGTTTTCAGTCTAGTTTCAGACCAGGCTATGGGATGAAGACATCTCTGCTGACTTTAGTTGATGACTTTTGTCTAAATGTAGACAAAGGTCAGGCCTCCCTCTTGCTTCTGCTGGATTTATCTGCTGCCTTTGACACAGTGGACTGTGCCATTGTGTTGAGGCACCTGGAGGCAGAAGTAGGCAATGGGTTGCGCATTGGACTGGCTCAAATCATTCCTCATGGACTTGACCCAAAAAAATGTCACTGGAGACCAGTTACCATCAGTGTGGGAACTATTCTCTGGGGTTCCACAGGGTGTAGTCTTATCCCTCATGCTCTTCAATCTTTATGTAAAGCTCTTAAGCCAAATTATTCATAGTTTTAGGGCTGGCTATCATTAATACACAGATGATACACAGCTATATATATGTTAGCCAAAATGCCCGGTTACCAATTATTATACGGGGGAATTAGCAATCAATAAACGGTACTGGACATAACTTAAGCAGGATGCAACCTTTGTCTACCAGAGTCCATACCATGACCAGAAAAGGAGGCAGAAGCAATGGAATGAGGTTTAAAAGAATTTTACTCTCATTATATGTTCACACATGCATACAAAAATAACACACATGCACACACCATACAGAGTCTAGGAATCAAAGGTGTTACAGTAGAGACATTTGCCAATGTGGCATGCCCTCTGAAGACGGGTAATACTGCACCTGGTCCAGAAGCAGATTTCCGAGGTTCCATGCAGCTAAAGGAGGGGGAAGGGGTAGGGATTCCCGTGGCTTAACCAGCAAGGCTGGGGAGCTGTGTGGTCTGGCTGTGTATGGATGAGAGTGAGCCCAGATATAACCTCTCTCTGGGGTGGGGGAAGTTGGGTTTTCCCCCTCATATTCCCAGGGTGAACAAAAGGTGATAATGACTCTAATGGTCGGCTACTGGGGTGGGGCAGGGGGTGATTGAGATGGGCTAACTAGAACCTCTGGGCTTTGTGCAATTCCGAGAGGTCCGGGAGACAATCATTGATGGGCTTATTGAGTTTGACACAAAGGTGCGAACAGCTGCGTCCGGGGTGAATCACTTCCTGGTTGCCTGAGGTGCGGATCTCTGGCCGCTGCTATCTCGGAGGCTGTCAAGAAGTTGAGGCCTCTTAATTTCTTGGAGTGTGTTATTTCTTTGGTTCAGGCCTGGGAGGCCTATGAGTTTTGTGTTATTAGGATTTTGGAGCAATAAAATAGTTACACTTTGAAAACTGCTTTTGGTGGAGGGAACAAGATTGGCCCCAGCTGGTGCTTGTTAAAGCCTTCTCTCCCCTATCTGGAATGCAAGGCTGTGCCTTGCCCTAGTAGTTAATCGGTCAGCATCATGACAATGTCCAGGTGTAGGTAGTTCTGTAAGCTTCCTCACCTGAACACATCACTTAAGGAGTCAGCATTTCTGACCAAGCAATTAATTACCAGCTAAGTGCTTTCGTTTTCTCTATTGGTTTCTATGAGCTCATCCTTTTGAGAAAATGAATATAAGGACAGACCAACCCTAAACAAACTATGCACGCTTTGGGGTGCACAGCAGGAAGGCTGTGCTGGCTGCATCACAACCCATTTGATTTTGGCCCTACGGGGAAACTCTGGTCAACTTGACCTGCTTGGAGAAACCTTTTGGATAACCTTTTGAAACTTTTGAGTGCTGGAAGCATCTTTGGAACTTGGTAACTATAAAACCTGTTGCAAGAAACCTTTGCCAATCCTTTTGAATTAAAAAGGCTTTTGAATGTATTAGTTAGCTTTGCTAAATAGTTTATTATTTTCTTGCTTAACACTTCATGACTTTTTCTTTCCTGTAAACCAGCTTGAATCTTATAAATAAATCGTTAGCCTTTAAATGGCTTGTGTCTGTGATTTTGGGATTCCAAGCCTAAATTCTAAGTGCCTTGTTTGAGTGTAAAAACCACCTACCAAAAACCTAAGACATTTTGGGAGTGTAATCTTTCCCTGGTAGGCTTCTACCTTGCAGGGTAAGTGTTGCACTTATCTTTTGGAGCTTGGCTGGAGGTACCCTGGACTCCTTGCCTGGAGGCTCACCCTTTGGACCTCAGGGTTGGTGGCAGCTACTGAATTAAACTTGGGGTGAAAACCTGGAGTTTAATATTTTGGGAAACTTTTGACCCAACCAAAGCAGCCCAACTGGTGGAGACTGGTTGTGGCTCTTTGACAGAGGCTTCCTATGAGTCGTTAGTCATGCAGATGGAGGGGGGAAAATGACTGCGTACGTGTCAGGTATTCTCTTGTGAAATGACAGCTGCTGGAGACACGATCTGGGCACAGAGAGAGAAAATGGATTCCCTCTGGTTCTTCCTTCTTGCTAGTGCGGGGCCTCTGTCCATAACATCTGGGCTTGACTCCCGTCTAATGGTGGTGACACGTGTCTCCAGGTAGCACAGACTTGGAGGAGGGCCACTGCTTGGCTACATATATTCTTATCCAAATCTCCTGGTAAAGCAGTAGAGGTCTTAATCACTGCCTAGGTGCTGTGATTAAATGGCTTAGAGTGAACAAATTGAAACTATACCCTAGAAAGACAGAAATAACACTGGTTGGAAAGGTGGAGGTCTTGAAGAACATTATGCTTCCCACTTTCAATGATGAGCAGGTCAGGAAGGTTTCCACTCTTCCGGCGAAACTGAATTATTCAAGAGGGCATTCTGTTAAGGCAATAGGGTAGCACTGTTACAAAAGGCTTCACAAAGTTACTTGGATAAATTACTGGGAACTGTGGTCTGTACTACTATGTATAGTTTGCTGTAGGCTGGCTCCTGTTGTGTAATTTTGCCTCATTTAATGTGTCATGTTAATACTTAAGCTTAACTTCAGTTCTGTTTTTTTACATTTCTGATTGGATCTACAACCCAAATCCTATTTCATTATTTATTGAATGTCCCATCTTGTTTGTATTTACTCACTCTGTGTAATCTGCCTTGAGTCCCAGTGAGAAAAGTGGACTACAAATAAAGTAAATAAATAAAATATTCAGGAAGGTTGGTTTGCTTTTGGGAGGATCTCCCCATAATGAACAAAGTTGTCTAATAATCTATACATCTAATACTAACAATCTCTATAAGCATCTAAAGGGGCAAATCAGAGCTATCTCAGGGACTATCTATAGTACAATGTCATTACAAAGTCCTTACTCTTATAATTATGTATGGGGTAGAGAAAGTGAACAGAGGGAACTTCTTGTCCTTTTCCTGTAATTCTGGAATTTGGACACCCTGTGAAGGTGGTTGGCAATAGATTCAGGGCTGTCAAAAGGCAGTACACAGTGAGTAATTAAATTGTGGGATTCACTGCCAGTGGACACTGTATTGGCCATGAGTGTAGATGTCCTTAAAAGAGGATGAGACTGATTCATGGAGAAGAGTTAATAGCCAAGATGACTATAGGTTCCTTGTCCAGGGGCAGTAATACTCTGATTACCAGTGCTGGGAGGCAACATTGGGCTACTGTGTTTTGTTTGTTGGCCCTCCAGAGCAACTGGCTGGCTACTGTGTGAGACACAATGCTAAACTAGATGGACCGCTAATGTATACTGTATAATACAGTGTAAGTTGCATAAAATATACACCATGCATAGCCAGTAAAAATAAACATTCAAAGTCAACAATGAAAACCAGAGACTCCAAACCATCACAAATATAAACAAATGTAAAAAGAAATGAAAAGGAGATTCCTGTTTCCTATTAAATAGAAGATTCTATCCCTGGCAGAAAGCCTACTAACAGAATATAACATATACCACTTCAGACACTATTAGTGAAGAGGTGCTATATAGATATTGTAAATAGATGAATAAATTCACCTACCCCTTGTGGTGTGTCTGGATTTAAAGTAGTTTATCAGTAGATTGTGTTCATCACCTCCCTTCTGTAAGGGGTCTTCTGATGGAGGAAGACTCCTTTCCTAGTATAATGGAATCACTGGATCAAACCCTGTGAGACAATAGTCTTGAATACAATTATGTCAGTTAACTGTCTGTGAACTGGGCTATTGCTTGGTAATGTAGCTGGCTGGTAAAATCAAATGTGTTATTAAGAAGCCACTGGAACCAGAATTACAGCTTATAAGGAGATCAAGAGTGGTTGACATTTAATATGTTTAATGGAACTACTAATTTTATTTTGGGCTCAGTGGCCTTATGGTCACACACATCTATCCTGTATTCTCTTTGCCTCTCCCCTTACCTGACTCCCATTAACCTCCCATCAATAGAGACTCCTGGAGCTGATTTACTTTAGTCAATACGACTACGCTGCAGTCATTCCCACCTCACAAAAGGTCCAGTTCTTCACAGTGGGGAACTATTTGCCATGCCAGACAAGTGGCTTAAGCTCATAATAATCTTATAATTTATGTGTGAGAGTTCGTTTTATAAGCATAAGCATATTTTTTTTGCTAATTTTCTGGGTTGCTGAGGGCCAAGCTACATGTGACACTGACAGCTCTGTGAATTTAAACACAGATCCATCCCAGTCATTAGAAATCAGGAATGGGGAAGAATCTGACACTAACAGAAAAATAAACAAACACCATATGGGTAAGAGATGCATAACTCTCCCCCTGCAGTTCCTTTTCTCTCTTGTTTTCCTTACAGCCACACATATTTGTGGCATTGTAGCTCGGATGAGGGGAAAAAGGACCTGGGGAGACAGACTGCAAGGGTGAAAGAAGCTGGACACGGGGAGGGTTTTGCACTTCTATCCTACACACTCTTTTTACCACTACCAATGGTAAATTGTTTTTCTATGTGATTAGAGCAGATCCTTACTTACAACCATGCACAAACTGCCACTGTACCTGGCTTGGACCAGAGAATGAGCAATATTTGGATGGAGCTTTACATTAAGCTAGTTTTTTTTTCCTGATGAGTAAAGCATTTATAGCCCTGACCTGGATGGCCCAGGCTAGCCTGATCTCGTCAGATCTCAGAAGCTAAGGAGGGTCAGCCCTGATTAGTATTTGGATGGGAGACCACCAAGGAAGTCCAGGGTTGCTGTGCAGAGGAAGGCACTGGCAAACCACCTCTGTTAGTCTCTTGCCTTGAAAACCCTATAAGGGGTCGCCATATGTCGGCTGCGACTTGACGGCACTTTACACACACACAAAGCATTTATACAGAGGCCCGTTAGGAAATCTAAATTTCTTCTGAAAGCAGCTGTATCTTTTCAGTACAGCTGTGCTTTAATTTTGATAATCACTCTGAAAGTACCACAGATGATGCTGTTGAAGCAATTACTGGGGGGGGGGGGACTGATGAACATTTCCATTGGTTTAGTGCCATTGGTTGACCTTGCATTACCTGGAGTGATGATTCTCCTGAATGCTATTTTCCCTTCTCGGCAGTCTCACAGTCCTCAGCCCACATTGCTGTTCATTGTAAATGGATGGGGTGACCCATGCAATTTTGTCTATGCTCACTCCTGACATTATCACAGTAGACAGTGTGGACTAACACATATGTACAATAGGATTAAATAGCAATGTGGGCAAATGAGAGCATAGTGTGGGATTGTGAGAGGGGGAAAAAAATAACCAAAATGGTACTGGGGAAAGAAGAAAACCACCCAGGACCTGAACAAGATAAACGTGTTCAGCACAAATTCTAAAAAAACAGGAGCTGCTTTTGACACTCAGAAAAAAGAAACAAGGGAAACCCTTCCAGCTCAACCCTATTTTTAACAGCTACTTCAGAGACAGAAATTCAACAGATGTGCATTACATGCAGTTGTTCAGTTACTGCTATCAAGTTACTGTTAAAGGTATTGGACTCTTAGCACAGAAATGAGCTGCCAACTCTTACCCATCATAAACTCAAAAATCTCTTCTAGCTGAAAGATCCAAAGAAGTAATTTTATTTATAATGGTTATAGTGGGTTGAATCAGTGATCAGATGTACTGGTTATTCCTCTTCACTTTACTGAACTGGCTTCGAGGGAATACGAAATCCTAAAACAAAAGATCTGAAACTTCATTGTAATGTGCTTAACGAGAGAGGAAGGTGGTTGTGGAGAACTTGAGAACTCCAAGTGGTTCTGTACTGGGATCATTTATCTGCAAATAGCTCATTTCTGTTCCACCATTAGCTATATTATTACAATGCAGGGATTACAACAGAAGATCCACACCTTAGTGGATATTGTGCCATTGCAATAATTCACCTCCTATATTCCCCCTCCACTCAGGAGGTTTTGTTACTTTATGATCACAAATCATAAAGTATACTTCTGCAATTTCCCCCCCTGGTTTGAGTTGATTAATGTTACTACATTTTCTCCACATCATCCTCACAATAATCCTGTGAGGCTGGTTAGCCTGAGAGAAAATGACGGCCCAAGGTCATCCAGCAAACTCCATGGCAGAGTTAGGACTTGAACCTGGGTCTCCTAGATCTCCAAGCAACACACTAACCCCTGCACCACACTGCCATATCATTACTTACCAGTCCCTGCCTGAGAAACTAAATAGTTGTGCCATGTATTCCTCCCCAAATGTCAAGAAGACCAGCGACTTGACAACAGCGTTATATAGAACCACCATTATAACTGCGTGCTAAAATGGTTTTGTCACATTTGACTGATGTGGAGCTGTTCGTTCTCAGTCAGGGATGCTTCCAAAATGTTACTTATCCAAATTTCTCCCCACATATTGAAGTTCAGAATTGCCTTGTTTTTATTCTGAAGCAAAATCAAGGAATTAAGAATCCTTCATTGTTTCTTTTAATTTCTGGTTTGGTATGAAGTGACGCACATATGTAATTTGCTACAGCTTTCTGGGCATCCCCCCCCCCCCAACAAAATCCATCTCCTATATTGACAGTGTGCATCTTTGCATTGATAAAACACTGCCCCAAAGCAATTTTTATGTATCTTTGTGTATAACTGCATCAGGTGTAGGTTTGGGGATTCCTAATAATGTGTAGTTGCCGGTTTCGTATAAAACAATACAACAAAAGCACGGTTGGTGCAATCATCAATAAAATTATGAGATATTTGCCATGTGTGTGCTAATCCTGAAGAGCCCTGACTAGCCAAATCTCATCAAAAGCTAAGCAGGGTCAGCCATGGTTGGATGGGAGACCATCAAGGTAGGGATGATATAGGTTCCAACACAGCATGATTCTTTCAAACTATTGATGGAAATCCAACAATTGTTTAGGAAAATAACAGCTCATTCCTCAGAATTGGGCCAAAACCTTTTAGGAGGCAGCATGACCTCGCCGCCAGCGTAAGTATGTGTAATCGTGTGATTACAAGTACTTACGCTGACGGCGAGGTGAGTCCCGCCGGTGGGCAAGCACCGCGGGACCGTGCCTCACTCCTCCACTGGCATGGCCTCTCTGTGGTGCCAGCAACGGCATAGAGAGGCCGTGCAAGCACAGGGGGGCATTCCGGGGGCAGGGAAGAAGCCGCCGGTTAGGCGGCCTCCTATCCTGGTCCAGCCAGTTACTCCGGCAGCAGGAACAGCGGTGCTACGCCTGCTATTTAGCAGGCAAAGCCTCGCTGTTTTCAATGGGGCTTTTGGCCCTGTTGAAAAGAAAAAAAGCCGTGAAACGGCTTTTTTTGTTGCCACGGCATGCACGAATCGGCTTAGGAAGAGGCCTCTTCGCCGCCGACTCCACACGCCGACTTTTCAGGAATGGGCTGTAAGACTTGTTGATTTATTTATTTATTTAAATTTCTATCCCACCCTCCCCAGCCAAAGCTAGGCTCAGGGCAGGTAATAAAACTGATAAATAGAAATAGTGAAGAGATCAATGCCTCTCTGACCAATAATATTTTAAAACCAAGATCTATGTTTAATCCCCTCACCAATAATCCAAAAACACTGGTAACCCAGGAGTTGGTCTTGGAAGATGCAGAGAAATTAGATCATACCAAAATACCAGTTAAGCACAGCCTTAGTGGATTTGAAAATACAGCATTAAAGGAACTGTGTTCTCACAAGGATATTATTTTAACCAGACCACCAAGGTAGACCAGGGCTGCTATGCAGAGGAAGGCAATGGCAAACCACCACTGGTTATCTCTTGCCTTGAAAACCTCATCAGGGTTGCCATAAATCAGTTGCAGCTTGACAGTACTTAAATGTAAGAACTGAATGACACACAAACGAAGTGAGGATCTAGTTCAAGAATTAATCTTACCACTTCTCCTACTGTAAATCAGCCTAAGAAGAAGACAAGACTTGAATCAATGACATGCTGGAACAATAAAGGAATGAAAACAGGAAATCTGGAAATCTATTCATCCCTATTCTGAAAAAAGAGTGGCTCTTGTGCCTTTAAAAGGAGCTAGATCTGTAAATAAAACTTTTCATGGCATGAAGGGTAAGCACTAGCATCAGCTGATGTTTGTAGGTCAAATCACTGTTGAAGGCACTGGAGCAAGGATCAGTAAAACAATGTTGGCAACCCCAATACCCACAGGATATCATTTTTTTCCAGACTTTGGACCTGTGTGCAATGTGAAAAGGGGAAGAACAAATGATTGTTTTCATTCTACAGACCTGAACAGGATAGTGCAAGATTACCTTGACAGAGTGTTAATGTCTGGCCAAGGAGTGACAACATTCAGACCTGTAAGATCTGTTAGCAGCCTTCAATAGTCGAACAAGTTAATAACATATCTCATTCTGCTATATTGCAAAACTAAAACAAATGTCACTTGGATCAGAGTGGTATATGCCACTGTACTTTGAACAGAAAAAGATTCAGTCTAAGCACCAAGGCAACCTTGAGCTCTGTGATTTGGAGTGTATGAGTTTTAAGCATATGTTTGAATGGTTTTTGTGTTCCCAAAATTCTGGTTTTCAAAGTATCTGGAATGTTATGACAAGCATTGAAGAAAATAGAATCATAGAGCTGGAAGGGACCACCAGGCCATCTAGTCCAACCCCCTGCACAATGCAGGAAATTCACAACTACCCCCCACACCCTCAGTGACCCCTACTCCTTGCCCAGAAGATGGCCGAGATGCCCTCCCTCTCATGAACTGCCTAAGGTCATAGAAACAGCATTGCTGACAGATGGCCATCTAGCCTCTGCTTAAAAACCTCCAAGGAAGGAGAGCTTACCACCTCCCGAGGAAGCCTGTTCCACTGAGGAACCACTTTTCCTCAAATTCTTCCTAGGGTTTAGATGGAAACTCTTTTGATTTCATTTCAACCCGTTGGTTCTGGTCTGACCTTCTGGGGCAACAGAAAACAACTCTGCACCATCCTCTATATGACAATCCTTCAAGTACTTGAAGATGGTTATCATATCCCCTCTCAGTTTTCTCCTCTTCAGGCTAAACATACCCAGCTCCTTCACCCTTTCCTCATAAGACTTGGTCTCCAGACCCCTCACCATCTTTGTTTCCCTCCTCTGGACAAGTTCCAGCATGTCTACATCCTTCTTTAATTGTGGTGCCCAAAACTGAACACAATACTCTAGGTGAGGTCTAACCAGAGGAGAGTAAAGCGATACCATCACTTCACGTGATCTGGACACTATACTTCTGTTGATACAGCCCAAGATCGCATTTGCCTTTTTAGCAACCACATCACACTGCTGACTCATGTTCTCTGTTTGGTCTACTAAGACCCCAAGATCCTTTTCGCACACACTACTGCTAAGAAAAGTCTCCCCCATCCTATAATTATGCATTTGATTTTTCCTGCCTAAATGCAGAACTTTACATTTATCTTTGTTGAAGTGCATTTTATTAGTTTTACCCAATTCTCCAGCCTGTCAAGATCATCTTGTATCCTGGCTCTGTCCTCTACTGTATTTGCTACCCCTCCCAATTTAGTATCATCTGCAAATTAAATAAGCATCCCCTCTATTTCTTCATCCAAATAATTTATAAAGATGTCAAACAACACATGGCTGAGGAAACCTTGTTCATGTGCCCAGAGAACTGTATCCCTTGGTTCAATTTGCTTAAAACTTGGGGGGAGGGGTCTTTATTGGCCAGGCAGCACTAGTTCCCTGAAGGCGCGCGGGGGCTCTTTAAACTGATCTGAGCCTCCCAGCTGGGAGGCGCAGATCAGTTTAAAGGGCAGCCCGCCCCCCTTCAGCGGGCTCCGCTGAAGGGGGGCGGGCTGCCCTTTAAACTGATCTGTGCCTCCCGGCCGGGAGGCACAGATGAGTTTAAAGGACAGCCGCGCCTCTCCAGCGGGCTCCCGTGAAGGGGGGGGGGCTGTCATTTAAACTCATCTGCGCCTCCCGACCGGGAGGCACAGATGAGTTTGAATGACAGCCCGCCTCCCTTCAGCGGGCTCCCGTGAAGGGGGGGGCTGTCATTTAAGCTCATCTGTGCCTCCCGACCGGGAGGCACAGATGAGTTTGAATGACAGCCCGCCTCCCTTCAGCGGGCTCCCGTGAAGGGGGGGGCTGTCATTTAAATTCATCTGTGCCTTCCGGCCCGGAGGCACAGATGAGTTTAAATGACAGCCCGCCTCCCTTCAGCGGGCTCCCGTGAAGGGGGGGGTGTCATTTAAACTCATCTGTGCCTCCTGGCCGGGAGGCACAGATGAGTTTGAATGACAGCCCGCCTCCCTTCAGCGGGCTCCCGTGAAGGGGGGGGCTGTCATTTAAACTCATCTGCGCCTCCCGGCCGGGAGGCACAGATGAGTTTGAATGACAGCCCGCCTCCCTTCAGCGGGCTCCCGTGAAGGGGGGGGGCTGTCATTTAAACTCATCTGTGCCTCCCGGCCGGGAGGCACAGATGAGTTTAAATGACAGCCCGCCTCCCTTCAGGGGAGCCCGCTGAAGGGAGGCGGGCTGCCCTTTAAACTGATCTGAGCCTCCCAGCTGGGAGGCGCAGATCAGTTTAAAGGGCAGCCCGCGCCTTTCAGCGGGCTCCCCTGAAGGGGGGGCCGAATTGGCCGAATTTATTCGCGAACTCCCGAACTCGCTGAATTCGGCCCCCCCCGGTTGCCCGCCAGATTTGAGTTCGGATCCGTCCGAACTGAAAATCACCGAATCAGGGGAAATTCGGTTGATTTTCAGTTCGGACCGAACCGAATTGACAGCCCTACTGACCGGCTAAACACAACCCCACTATGGATCTAGAACAGTGCTCTGGAAGTTATACTTCTTTGTTCAGAGGTCTGTAGAATTGGACCTGTTAGTCCAGTTCTCTTGAAAATCAGGAATTCTTTAGATTAGAGTGGGGGCTGTGTTTTGTGCAGATTTAGTGCCATTTAATTTTTTTCAAAGCTGCCCCAGACCCTCTAATTGGTTCCCCATAGAAAATAATGGTTCCAAATATCCAGAACCTGAAGAGAGAGAAGAAGAAAAAACAGCAACAAGGATTTGAAAACCAAACAGATAATTTCCTACTTGAAAACCAACAGTCATGAGGAAGGCCCCCCACCCCAGATCTGAAATTATAACAGAATTTTTCTAGGTGCATACACTTAGCATCCATACTACTGAGTTGATGCAAAGCTTTTCAGCAGCTGCTTAAATCAGACAATGGCTTAAGTCAGATTTGAGGCTTGGTTCATTAGTTATTTTGGCTGCTGAATATGGTAGGTTCACCTGTCAAACTTCTCCACTATGAAATTCACAACATGACAGACATTGTCTTTCCAGGTAATTCCTGGCCATCACAGAGAAAATGACCCACTCCAGAATGCAAGGCAGAGGAAAACATTGAAATTTCATCATGTATCTTCACTTGACATGTTTCCTTTCATGGGGGGGGGGGCACCCCTTATGTGCATAATAAATAATAAATGTGCATGGAATTAATGTCTTGTCTCTGAATAACCCTGTCAAGAATATAATATGCTACTTATAACAAAGATGGGTTCATACCTGATAGTTTATACAGAGATAGCTTTTACGAAGGAAAAACCTGTATACCACTGTGTACCCAAGAATATCCTTTGTCTATGTTTGCCAAAATTACACATATTTGGACATGACTAGACTCAATCATACACCATTGTAGTAAAACGTGTGGTTTTCACACATGATAGTGCACAGATTTTTATACACACACCCTTGTTTCTATGAAAGAAAAAAACCCTGAAACCTGTAATTAACTAAACCATTTTGCTTTCAGGTCTAGCAATTAACTCTTTAAATGTATAATACATCCCAACAACTTTGGAGCCTTCTCTCAAGCTGGTTCTTTAATTAACTTTCTCAGGTGTACCTGCCACTACTGGTACTTACTTTATTTCCCAAAATGAGTCAATTAGAAACACCTGCATTAGATTAGGCTTTTTTTGTGTGTGTTTTGTAAAGTGAGGATAGTTTTTCTTGTTTCTTATGGGAAAGAATACTTCTTCTTATGTTTATTAGAACACTTGTAATTTCTGGAATGAATTTCAAGAGTGCAAGTGATTAAACAAATCCAGTAATGAGGCATCGGGGGCAGCACAAAGTTTCTTGATTTAAAAATGTATGAAGAAAACTATCACATCACATTTTTATTGTGTTCTTCCTCTGAGTTGCTGAAGCAGTGTATATGGTTCCTGCTTCCTCCTTCAAAGTTGTTTGTGGGAGGTATGAAGTAGGGCTGTTGAAAAAGAAATCGGTAAAATTTGAATTCGGCAAAATTCGGCCTGTTTTTATTTGGGAAGTCCGAACTCCCTCGATTCGGATCCGTGGAATTCGGCGCCAAGTTCTGAGTTCGGGGGAAAATTTGGCTCCCCCCCCCAGAAACTGCCCCCCAACACAGACTCTGCTCCCCCCCCACATACATACGGAAAAAAATTATAGATTAAAGCCCCAAAAGGGGTCTTACTGTGGATGTCTTCTGTTCCATCAGGAGGGACTGGGAGGAGTGGGTAATCCAATACGATTCCATTTAAGCACGGGAGGTTTTGCCTTGGATTTGCTGCTCTCGAGATATACACAGGATCGGCTGATCCCATTCATCCCAATAGGGAAAAGGGGGGACCCCATATTTCGCCCCCGATCCCATCTTTACAAAACTTGGGGGTTCTTGCAAGAAAGCTCCTCTGAAGCTACACTGAAAGTTTGGGGGCTGTACCCCCAAAAATGCGCCCCCTGCAGCCACGGAATGGCTCGAATGTGTGCTGTAAATGGAATAAAATGCAAATTAAGGGGGGACCCCTTTGGGGGCCCATATCTCAGGATCCCCTGACCCAATCTTTACAAAACTTGAGGGTTCTTGCAAGAAGCATCCCCTCAAGCTACCCTAAAGGTTTGAGACCTCTAACCCCAAAAATGGGCCCCCTGCAGCCACGGAAAGGAGCGAATGTGCACACGCACCCCCCCATGGGGATTTCTCTCACACACAAACAGATACTCTCTCTTTCTCTTTCCGGGCCGCGCAGCAGCTGGGCTCATGTGCTCAATCGCGACTGATTGGCCAGAAGAAGACCCTGCTTGGCCACCGATTGGCCGCGGGAGAATGCTGCTTACTAACTGACGGTTATGCTGCTGCGCCAAACCTCGAATTTGCCAAATTTATTCACTGAACACCCCGAACTCACCGAATTCGGCTCCCCGTTTTCCCACCTTTTTTGAGTTCGGTTCCATCCGAGCTGAAAACCACTGAATCGGGGGAAATTCGGCTGTTTTTCGGTTTGGGACGAACTGAATCGACAGCCCTAGTATGATGGACTCTGAGCTTTACGGGGAAAGACTGACCAAGCACTAATGTTAATAGTATGACCAGTCTCCAGCTGAATTAGCAGAAAGGGGATTCTGCCCCCCCGATGCATCTGTGGAATAGAGTGTGTGTCTGTATGGGAGGGGGTATTGCTAGGGAACCTCACACATCCCAACCAGTTGGAGAAGTAGAGCAAGTAGAGCTTGTGTACTTTAGCCCATTCCACCTTTCTTTTGCAAGTAGTGCTGCCATCCTCCAGGTGAGGCCTGAAGATCTCCCAGAATTACAACTGATCCCCAGACTTCACAGTTACTGTGGAGAAAATGGCTTATGACAGCTGTTTCTCAATCATTATTTAATCTCCAACCTTCCTTCAAGAAGGTCAGAATAGCATACGGAGTTCTCTCCTTCACCGCAGTTAATTTTCACAACAATCCAGTAAAATGGGTTAGGTTGAGAGGTGGTGACTAGCCCAATGAGCATCATGGCTCAGCAGTCAAATTCCAGCAGTCTAGTCACTACACTGCACTGCCAGACACAATGACTGAAATGAGCCAGGTTTTAAAGAGATGGAAATAGATCAAAAAAGAAAACCTGTACCTATGTGACAATAAAAACTTGAAGAAGGAATGGCAAAAGCAGAAAATTATATTTTGCATTGATTTTATTTGACAGGGTCTGCCCTTTGTTACACTGGTGCTCCATAGATTTTTGAGTCTTAATTTAACTGTGGCTTTAGCATGTCCAGAATAACTGAGGTTTTCCCTTTAAGGGAAAGTAGCATCTCAAGAAAATGAGCATTGATCATAATGACATGGGTGTGTGTGTGTGAAACAAACCTGAATAATGCAAAAAGAGAGAGAAAGAAAGCCCAGTTGTATCAGCAAGAGATAAAAGCCAGAAGGTGCTCCATGTCTTTTGTAAATTAGCATCTTATGCAAATGTGTGGAAGTTTCATTGCAGCAGAGACTACATGTTCTCATTGTTAAAAATAAATTTAATATGCACTTCTGGCTTTAGTGAAGAGTTTCTTGGGAAAGCAAAGGAATTCAGTGCTCCTCGGCTGCTGAGAGTGGATATGGTATTCATGATAAAGTAACATTCTGTTTCTAAAGTGTAACTCTGCCTTGACGTTTTTCATCTGAAATTTTTTCAGATGAAATATCCTCTTAGGGAGATATTTACAGCTCTTTAATATCATTACCATTTGCCACCATTTGGCCCTCAAACTGGATCACATTGTTTCTGAAAAGAACTATATAATGCTCCAAATATAAGGTAGTAACCAAATTGCATCACCTTTCATAAATCTCTCCCTCCTCTTCCTCATAAGATATGGTAGAAGGAATGCATGAAGTGATATTGTCCTGTTGATGTTGTCCTGCCCACTCCATCAGTGGACTTTAACAGACATTCAGTTTGGGGTTCCAACCACACATAATGGAAGTTCATGACACTCAAAATCTCTTGACTTACATGTCACCATATGTTCCAGCTTTGGTACATGCAAATTCATCATTGGACTTTTGATCTCTCCAGGATCAGAGGAGCATGCCTATTATCTTAGGTGCTGTGGAACACAGGCAGGATGTCTTGTTTGGGGGCTTCCTAGAGGCACCTGGTTGGCCACTGTGTGAACAGACTGCTGGACTTGATGGGCCTTGGTCTGATCCAGCAGGGCCTTTCTTATGTTCTTATGAGGGCATGCCTTTGTATGTATTGTAGTTGTATAAACATGGAAAAATTACTTGTATAGCCCTATTCACATTAAATAGTGACCACAAGTATTGAGAGGGTTATGGGTGGAACACATTCCTATTACATGCAGGCAGGGCATCAAACCTGGATGTCTGAAAATGGCTACTATGATAGAAGAATAAACTCAATGTTCAAAATCCAAAATGTGGGACTCAAATATGACATCCTTTGATTACTTGGATTAATTAATTGAAAATTCATACATTTTTACTGCAAAAGCTACCAAATGCTGTCTGCTATTGCATGCCGGCTGTTAGAGAGTGTTTAATATTGACTGCTATATATCTGATATTGCCAATATTAAAATCTATTAAACATGAATTTTCAGATATAGTCAAATGCAACATTCTACTGCAATGGGTATTGAATGCTAGTGCCAAAGATCACCAAATATTCATACATCTAGAAAACTATTTGATGAATATTCACCTTCAGAACCTACACATGAGAATTCTGTGCCACTTAAATCTAATAGAGTACACTTGGATGTCTTAAGCCTGTGAACACAAAATAAATAAATCAGGCACTGTCCATTCTGACATGATTCTTCTCCCATAATATATTGATCAATTATTACTTGAATATGGACCAAAATCCAGCAAGGAGCAAAATTTACCATACATTTTGATCTAGCAGGATTCAGGTCAGGCAGCACCTTAGAGACCAACAAGATTTCAGGGTATAAGAGTCAGACAAAGGTATCTTGCTGATATCCAAGGTGCTACTGGACTTGCATCTTCTACTGCAGACCAACACGGCTACCCAGGTGAAAGTCTGATCTATTATGGCTCACTGCATCTAAAAGATCACGTTAAAAACGGGAGCAAATGTTCAGTAATCCTTTGGCGACATGATTTATTTAGCAATTTCCCAGAGTTGTCCAGTGTATGATCATTGACCTTACACATGTTACTGCAGTTTAACAAACAGCCCCCCCTTTCCAGCTTTTAGAAAGATCTCAGATTTTAATATGAATTTGAACTATATTTGCTGCTCAGCACTATATGCACTTCAAGTTTAGAAAAGTGCTATGTGTGTGTAAATGTAATCGCTTCCAGCCTCTCTAATCAGATCAACCATAAAAGCTTCCTAGTACAGTCTATAAACTCAAGCCCTGAGATTTATCATGCTGCACATTGCTTTCAATGATCCCTCCCTTCTAAGGCTTTGATTGACTAACCTTGCTTCTGATTCCCCTTCTCAAGTATGGCATTTTGCTTCAAAAGAGAATGATCAGCATAACTTCAATTAGACCAGATTGTTTTATGGTATCTTCCCTCCATCTTGACACTTAAATATGTTAAATCCAAATTGCTTATTTAATAGAAATATCTGAAGTGCTGGTGGCAGCTCATCACTCGAGGACAACGCTTGGAATCCTGGAGAGGGGGAAAACGGATAGCACAAACAGCCACTTAAAATAAATGACCTCTCACACAGCCTCCTCCTTTTGTCCTTCTCCTCCACCACTACCCCTTCATTCACTCTCCTACATTCCAACACATTGTAACACATAAAGCTAACATACTGTAACCAAAAGAAGGGCTTTACACCTTTAAGAGACTGGCTTCTTGACAACTGAGTAGGAAAAACTGTATGTCTACACCTCTACCATCATTGTGGATATAAACATCCAAGAAAAAGGAAGAGCCAATGTGGTGCCTGTGGGCATCAGGGCACCCACTTATGTGTTTCTTGGTGACTATGTTCTTCTTCTCCAAAGCACCTCTGCCTAGGGTTGCCAGCTCTGGGTTGGGAAATACCCAGAGATTTTTGGGGCAGAGCTTGAGGAGGGTGGGGTTTTGGGAGGGGAGGGACTTCAGTGCCATAGAGTCCAATTGCCAAAGCGGCCATTTTTTCCAGGTGAACGGATCTCTGTTGGCTGCAGATCAGCTGTAATAACAGGAGCTCTCCAGCTAGTACCTGGAGGTTAGCAAAAATACAGCACAGATACCAACAGCGAACTGTGGAGAAACAAAGGTATCAAGCTCACAATAGTAATGCAAACATTTGTCTTCTTCGGGTAGCTTTCAGCTACACATTGTGTTTGTGTTATGTTTGTATATGTTCATGATATTTTTGACGCTTTGCACTTGTAAATAATAGAGCACTTTTTGCATTACTATTGTGAGCTTGATACCTCTGTTTCTCCACAGTACCTGGAGGTTGGCAACCCTACCTCCACCACATTGGTACATCAGCCCAGAAGGCATCTCCCATTGTGTATTCAGGGAGAATCCTAATGGAAACATCTGCCTTCATAATGGAAGAAGCTTGACTTAGAAACTCTTAATTTTTTGGCAGCCATTTTGTAGTAGTGTCTACTATCTGTTCTCTAAATTAAAAAAAATGCCCACAAGGTTAACGAGGTGGGAGGGTCCTGGCCTTTTCAATCCATGTATCCCTTTTATCTTGGCTTTGATTATATTTGAGTCTCCACAGGACTCTCTGTGCCATTTATATAGTGATAATTGGAGTCTTCTGCTTCTCCAGTTGGCTCCCTCCCCTTTGATTGCTGCTTTGTTAGGAGGGAACAGCACTGAATCTACCATGCATCTTGCTTCTAAAATGGTTGTGATCACTTTCAGGGTTCTAACATGGCAATGATAGTCATGGTTGCTTTCACCAGGTCAGGTTATTTATTCTTTCTCTTGTTGCACAAAGGAAAATATTTTAAATAAACTTATACCCTGATACCCTGATCCTAAGGCTGCTAAAGGAAGTGAGTTATATTATAATTTCAAATTGAAATCTGGCATTCCAGAACCTCCACCTCGGTTGCTTAAATGAGAAAGCAAGGACAATAGCATCCCATTAACAGTAGTCTTTCCAATACAACATGTGAGAACATTGTAATGTCATTACATAAGGGTCCATATACTTAAGCAGCTTTATGAAGTGGCTCACCTATTCTGATACACTTTTCAAAGCTGCCGAGTCAAGGCCTGTAAACCTATGAAAGTAATGGGAAGACTGACATTTGAATCAACACGACTAATTAATAGGCTGAATGGAAGGAGGCAGTGATCCTTCAGTGATGGAAAACAAGATATTATCACTCACATGTTCAGTACAGGCTTTGTCCCACTGCCATATACACTTGAGAAAGACAGTTTATTGAACCCTTTGTTACTATACATTTTTTGCACAAGAAGATTTAAATCTTATGCTGAACTCTGATTGTTCAAGCAAGAGGTCAGTCTTCCTACTGCCAAGAGAATAATGTGGTGTGATAAGCTTTGGATACTAAGCAAACTTAATAATACCAAGATGTGATATAAAAAGCTCAGTAGGGTTTAGGAAAGGCTGTATTAGGAGACTATGGTTTTCAAGGTTAATTTGTTGACGATCTCGATGGATATTGTGTGTGTGTGTAAAGTGCCGTCAAGTCGCAGCCGACTTATGGTGACCCCTTTTGGGGTTTTCATGGCAAGAGACTAACAGAGGTGGTTTGCCAGTGCCTTCCTCTGCACAGCAACCCCGGTATTCTTTGGTGGTTTCCCATCCAAATACTAACCAGGGCTGACCCTGCTTAGCTTCTGAGATCCAACGATATCAGGCTAGCCTGGGCCATATTAACAGTGTCTAAATTTGTATAAATTATTTATCGATTTTTAAAATAATAGAATGCTTCTAGTATAGCTCAATGTTTAATGCTTTCCCTATACCAATGGGTTCTATGTCATATCCAATTTAGCACATTATAGAAGTTTTTTAGGGTTGCCAGCTCCAGGTTCGGAAATACCTGGAGATTTTGGGGGTGGAGCCTGAGGAGGGTGGGGTTTGGGGAAGGGAGGGACCTCACTGGGATACAATGCCATACAGTCCACCTTCCAAAGCGGCCATTTTCTCCAGATGAATGGACATCTGTTGCCTGGAGATCAGTTGTAATAGCGGGAGAGCTGCAGCCACCACCTGGTGATCGGCAACCCTAGAGTTGTTTTGTTTACATTTTGAATATTTGAGGTTTTAAAGATTTATAGTAAAAAAGATAATTTGTCCACATACACTTGAGGGTATAGAGGGTACTGGAACACAGTACCCCAAAAGGGTATAGTATGATATAAGATACAATATCTGAAGTCTTGGAGATTATACAGTATGTAAGACACATGATGAAGGCAAAGGAGCCTTAATATCATGGCCTGAAAGATATTTTTTCCCCCAGCCTTTTGTTTTTTAGCATCCAGCCTGATTAAGATTTCTGAAGAACTTGAAAGCTTGCACAATGGGTCATGCTATTTTGGTTGGTATTAATAAAACGTTTTAAATGGCATTTGGTTTTGGATTTTGCTACCTACTTTTAAAACTACTTTTCGATACAATATATGACTGTGGCCTAAACTGCAAGTTACAGTTTAGTTTCCTCTCACCTGGCTTTGATGCCAGCAGTCAGGGAACATTTTCCCAAGTAACTGGAGTCCCAATTCAGATTGGGACCATGATATCCTCAGCCTTCCTTCCTGTTTGATGTCTTACTGTCCCCATCAAAGTCGGGTTGATGAAACTCCAACCCTATACATTACAAATTATAGAACATAAGAAAAGCCCTGCTGGATCAGACCAAGGCCAATTAAGTCCAGAAGTCTGTTCACACAGTGGCCAACCAGGTGCCTCTAAGAAGCCCACAAACAAGATGACTGCAGCATTATCCTGACTGTGTTCCAAAGCACCTAAAATAATAGGAATGCTCCTTTGATACTGGAGAGAATAGGTATGCATCATGACTAGTATCCATTTTTACTAGTAGCCACGAACCATGAACATGTCCACTCCCATCTTAAAGCCTTCCAAGCTGGCAGCCATCACCACTTCCTGGGGCAGGGAGTTCCACAATTTAACTATGTGTGTGAAGAAATACTTCTTTTTATCTGTTTTGAATGTCTCAAATGTGTTGCTTGGGCCTAGTGTTGTTTGGGTAGAGTGGAGAAACCTTTACACAGACCTTGAGACTGAGGTTCCTCCAGAACAATGTTGTGATTGCTTTTACACAAATGATACCAATTGTATTGAATAGCATACTAAATAACATAGTGGAAGGCATATTTCTTTCTCTCTGGTTTTATACAAAGTAATAAAAGTAAATAAGAAAGCACAATTTGATATGATTTCTCTTCACCAGAGTAAGCAACTGGAAATGACCATGGGAGTGGTTGAGAACCAAATGGGAGGGATCAAATGGAAGAGGTGTTGCTCGAGGAGAAAGGGGTGATACCAAAGTGGAAAGGGGTCCCAGTTATACTCTTTTGTCCAGGGCCCACACAAACTTGGAACTAGCCCTGGTCTGGGGCCAAGTGGTGGTCTTTGATGGGAGGGGGAAATTGGCAGAAATCATGATCTTTTCCTCTGCTATATTGCCAGTGAAACTACTATTATTCTAGCGGATGGTGCCATTAGATCTAGGGCTGTTGATTCGGTTCGGCCCGAACTGAAAATCAGCCGAATTTCCCTTGATTCGGTGGTTTTTAGTTCGGGACAAACCAAACTCAAAAATGGCGGGCAACCGGGACCCCCGAATTCAACGAGTTCGGGAGTTCACGAATAAATCCGGCAAATTCGGCCGTCAGTAAGTAGCATAACCTTCAGTAAGCAGCATTCTCCTCCCCCGGCCAATCGGTGGCCAAGCTGGGTCTTTTTCTAGCCAATCAGTCAGGATTGAGTACTGGAGGAATCAGCTGATGTGCAGCCCGGCCGGTGAGAGAGAGAGAGAGAGGGAAATCTTCGTGTGTGTGTGCGGGGGTGCTTGTGCACATTCGCTCCTCTCCGTGGCTGCAGGGGGCGCATTTTTGGGGGTACAAACCCCAAACTTTCAGGGGATATTCAGACAAGCCTTCTTAAGAGACCACCCAAGTTTTGTAAACATTGGGTCAGGGGGTCCTGAGATATGGGCTCCCCCTTTTTCTTTCCATGGCTGCAGGGGGCGCATTTTTGGGTGTGCCGACCCCAAACTTTCAGCGGAGCATCAGACTAGGCTTCTTAAGATACCCCCCAAGTTTTGTAAACATTGGGTCAGGGGCCCCCGAGATATGGGCTCCACCCCTTTTTCCTCTCCCCCCTTTTCCATTTTCGTGGCTGCAGGGGGTGCTTTTTTGGGGGTTCAGCCCCCAAACTTTTATCATAGCTTCAGACAATCCTTCTTAAGAGACCACCCAAGTTTTGTAAAGATGGTTCAGTGGGGGCAGAAATATCGGTTCCCCCCTTTTCACTTTCCGTGGCTGCAGGGGGCGCATTTTTGGGTGTGCCAATCCCAAACTTTCAGCGAAGCTTCAGACAAGGCTTCATAAGAGACCACCCAAGTTTTGTAAACATTGGGTCAGGGCCCCCCGAGATATGGGCTTTCCCCTTTTCCCTATTGGGATGAATGGATCACCCTCAAGAGATGCATACATATGGATCTCATATTGGATACAAATGGAATCATATTGGATTACCCAGCCTCCCAGCCTCTCCTGATGGAACAGAAGACAGCCACAGTAAGACCCCTTTGGGGGCTTTAATCTGTAATTTTTCTTTTCTCTCTCTCTGTGTGTGGGGGGGAAAGCAGAGTCTGTGTGTGTGTGGGGAGGGAGCAGTTTCTGTGGGTGGGGGGGGAGCCAAAGAGGGCTTTTGCCGGTTCTGCCTGGGGTGTGTGTTCCCCCTCCAGTCTCTCTCTCCCTGGTTTGAGGGGGGGGGGTTCATTTTTATGTCTTCAGGTTTTCCCTCATTCATAAGATCAGTTAGGTTATTTTGATGCTTGCTCAAAACTGGTTTTCAAATGGTGACTTAAAGAATGCATCTGCCTGGTCCCAAGTCCAATGCAAAAGGAGAAATTCCACCCCCTCCTGCTCATTATGCATAGCTAGCTGCCTCTGTCCCTTTCCATGGTTTGCAAACTCCCAGGTGTCAGGTGTTGCTTTGCACTGTTGCAAAGGTGCTTGTGTTGCTTTGCACTGTTGCATTGCGTGCTTGTGTTGCTTTGTATTGTGTTGCTTTGCACTGTTGCATTGCGTGCTTGTGTTGCTTTGCAGCTGTATTGTTTTGCAAAATTCTTCACATCTGCCCCGCCCTTTGCATGTTTGCAAAGGTGTTGCTTTGCAGTTGTATTGCTTTGCAAAGTTCTTAGCACCTGCCCCGCCCTTGCTCTCATCAGCTGTTTGTCGGGGCTGGGAGCTTTGTGCATGGGCAGCAAGCTCTGCCCAGAGATGCACATTAAGGGGGGGACCCCTTTCGGGGCCCATATCTCAGCCCCCCTGACCCAATCTTTACAAAACTTGGCGGGTCTGGCAAGAAGGGTCCTTTGAAGCTCCTCTGAAAGTTTGGGACCTCTACCCCCAAAAATGCCTCCCCAGAGCCGCAGAAAGGTGCGGTTGTGTTTTTAATGGCTTTATTCGGCCGAATTTTTTCCCCGAACTTTGAATTCCCGCCGAATTGCACGGACCCGAACTTCGGCATATCCCAAATCTAAACAGGCCGAATTCAGCCGAATCCGAACTATACCGAATTTTTTTAAATTCAACAGCCCTAATTAGATCAAATCCCTGGTGTTAGGCTTGCCAACCTCTCATTGGGGCTTGGAGATCTTCTGGAATTACAACTGATCTCTAGACTGCAAATATCAGTTTCCCTGGAGAAAATGGCTGCTTTGGAGGACGGACTCCATGGAATGATATCCAGCTGACGTCCCACCCCTCCCCAAACACTGCCCTCTCTAGGCTCCACCCCCCCCAAATCTCCAGGAACATCCTAACCTGGAGTTGGCAGCCCTACCTGGAATTGAGTTAATTTAAAATTCTTGGGTCATATTCAGAACCCTTAGATGAGCCAGGATAAATGAAGATTGCCTTCAAGCTCTATGAATCTTTTGAGTTTTGCTACAGTTTATTTGCCAAGAATGACAGTTTTCTTTTGCTCTAATTGCAATGGAGTAATGCTTCATGCTGAATTACAATGTAATTGCTATAAAGTATATTTTGTAATAGGATACCCATCCTGGCTATATAAATGAGTTCATTATGGGCAGCATTGCTTCAGTGGGTTTCAAAGAAATGAACAGGGAAATGCCATTCAAGGAAAGTGCTATTGTTCCAACAGGAGAATAAAACTTTTTTCCCCGTGCGTGTGGAACTTAGAAATACTGTCAATGCTAATTATTCAGCCATTATAGAAAGAAAATATGTCTGATACCATCTTAGGTCTCCAGTGAATGGAGAGCAAGAAAGATACAGAGAGAAATTGTCATGCCGGTGCTGTGCTGTTCCCTTCTCCAGTGTGACAAGGCTGATTGAATAGACTCTTGGGGGCCTCGGAAAACCACTATCATTTCTAATACGTATAAATGCAGGTTTGGACTAGTTAAAATGAAACCAGTGTCCTCATTATTTTTGGATACGCACATATGTATCAGTTCAGGGGCAAACTTTCTGAATTGCCAGCAAACCATACGGCAAATCAACAGTGTCACTCCTGTTCACCTCTTAGTATTTTTTGATGCCTCGTTATTCCTTTTTATGTGTGACCATATTGAAAGTCATGTAAAGCAGTGTTGTTAGCTGTTACTTTTTCACTCTGCAATCAATGAGTAATATATTTCATCTTAGCAGCTTCCTGTGACTTTAAAAGGAGCATCTAAAGATTTCTCATATTGTATTTTCATTGTTCACTGGCCAGGCGTTCTCATCCATTTGTGCTTATCGGAAATTCCCATCGTTTCACTTTTGCAGCAGTAAACAACCCAGAACTGGATGGATGCAGAAGTCTGAGATCCTTTCAGATGGTGTAACAGCACCACATCCTCACCTAGTGATGGTACATCTGAATTAGAGCTACCCTTTAAGCATGTCCTTGAAAAAAATAATCTGTGTTTTTGATTGTTTCCCAAGAATAGGAGGAAATTGATTTTGGGAATGTATTCAAAAGAAATCTTTACTACAGGATAATAGGGAGGCATCTTCTTTGGAAAGTGTGGTGTATGTGTTAAAAATACTTCAGGGTTCAGTGGAAAACTATGCTGCATGTTTAAAAAAAAACTTGGGAAAATAAACCAATACATTTGTTGACCATCTGTCAACCACAGATAAAAGTATTTCACCTAATAGACTAAAAATACATTTGTAGAGACACAATTGTAAGAACTAAATTAAAATCAAATTGATGGTCAGGCTTTCCCCAGTCTAGAGATTTTTAATGCATTCGTAAGCCAATTATGAGAAGAAGAAGAAGAAGAAGAAGAAGAAGAAGAAGAAGAAGAAGAAGAAGAAGAAGAAGAAGAAGAAGAAGAAGAAGAAGAAGAAGAAGAAGAAGAAGAAGAAGTTCTACTACTACTACTACTCTGAATTCAGTCTGGGATACATGGGATGTCAATTACATCCTTGCTGAATTCCATGGCCAAGAAACTTTAGGATTTCTCAAAGCAGTTCCTAGAAGCAATTTATGCTGTCCTGCTATTTAGCAAACTTTTGTTGTTTGAAAGATGTCATGGAAAGAGCTAGTGTAGATCTTCAGTCCCTGGGTGATGCCATGCTTTCTCACAGGAGCATCAAGATCTACCAGGAACCATGAGAAGTATAGTTTCCACATATTAGAAATTCACTGTGAACGGGCTTATGATCTGTGAAATTTAATGCTTTCTTTTAAATAACTATATTATGATCTTGATCAATGCTTGACCCTCTTGATAGTTCTGTATTTGCTTAATACTATTAGTAACTTATTTCATAAAGTTGCAATCCTGATCTCAATGACATAAAGCCTAACCACTGTAGTGGACCTCATGCACATCTCATTATGTGCAGGATCACAGCTAGAGTATTTGTTCTCTGTACAAAGTTGGTTATAGCACACAGCTTTATTTTCTCTACCACTGCATTTTATAAACTGTATCTCCGTCTCCTGCGCCAGCCTGTTCTTAGATTTGATACTTGGTACTGCTATGTGGCAAGAGTACCATTAATCCTCCCCTCCTTTTTAACTTCTGTGATTCTGTTATCTTCTGTCTGCTGTACTCCAGGCTTATCCAGTCCTGCTTCACTGAATTCAACTTCATGCCCTGCATCAGTGGCTTTCTGTGCCATTCTTCCCACAACTGCGGTATCTTTCAGTTGTCTGTCCTGCTCAGTCAATTGTCAGTTTCTTTTATTATTCCATAGTTCTCCCTTCCTGTCTTGCTTCATTTCCTTCCTTTCCTATTATCCTTTAACTCTGTATTAGCCATTTTTTACATTCTAGTCTGCTTGTCCTCTCCTTGATGGCCTTCCTGAGTTCTCTTTTACAGCTTCCTTTCCCCCTTTCCTTTAAAATGTATCCATTTAATTAATGGCTATCAAAACTTGCCTGTTGTTAAATCCTTAAGGATGCCTCTTAGTTTTAATGTGCGCCTTAGAACAGGGCCAGATTTAGGTTTGATGAGGCCCTAAGCTATTGAAGGTAATGGGGCCCTTTATATGTCCAGCTGTCCTTTGTCAACAACAAATTGTCGCTGTTTTTTTGTGTTGAATATATGCTATATGGTAATTTATGGACCTAATAGGTATCTAAAGCCATTTGCACATAACAAAATATGTATTTTATCAAAGTAATTGTTGAACTGAAATACAATTAAGAAGTATATTAATAGTGAAATAATTATTAAGCTCTAACTTAAAATTATTTTTATTCATAACAAACTTAATAATGCAAACGCATTGGCATTTGGCAAAAACAAAAGTTCCTTTAGAAACACAATTTACAAAGACTCATAATCTAGTCTCTAGAAACTTGCTATAACATGAAATAATAATAGGTGTAAATATATGATGCAAACTACTAATAATTATAAATAACTTTATTAATATGAAATTAAGTAGTCCACACTGTTCATTGGGACCCTGTTACACTTAGTGAGTGTAAAAGATGGTATTGATGATCTAAATTACAATACTTTCCTTCTTGCCTTTGCCAAAGCAAAGTCACTGATGATATCATCAAATGATGAAATGTACATCCAGGTTTTTTTTCCCTTTAAATTTTTTTGGGGGGGGCCAAGAGAGTGGGGCCCTAAGCTATAGCTTGTTTAGCTTATACGTAAATCCGGCACTGCTTAGAAACTGTTTTCAACAGGGCTGAGTCTTGGGGAACATGAGGTACTAGGAGGAATCAGTTCCCGGGAGGGAAAGCCGAGCTTTTCTTTCCTGTCTTGGAAAGAGAGGAGAAGGGTAGGTGAGGTCAGGTGACTATCCTGGCTGACAAAAGGGGAAAAAAGCATGGTCCAGGGTCCTAGGAATAATGCCAAATGAAGTAAGAAGGGACACATTTGTGGAGGGCAGTTGAATGCTTACTGAAGAAGGACATGTCAAATTGTACAAATTGGAACTGCTAGACATATAGTCCAATGGAGGAAAAGAAATGTATGTTTACTTTAAGTAGTTGAACAGATTGGGCAAGCAGACAGAGTGTGTTTGACAGCTGCAGTTGGTCATGAGCTCAGCCTCAGACCTCCTTGTCTTGAAACAGTTGAACATGAGTGGCTGCTGAACAGCTTTGCGGTTGCACATTAGCTGCAGCATTGCACTTGCATTCTTTCTGCCTTGCAAGCTGCTTTTTTATGCACTCAGAGGATGAGATCAGTTCTCCACCAGGTTCATGGGTTGCTGAGAAAGGTGATTAAATGGGGGAGGGGACATTACTACCCCCATAGTTTTGTGCAAAAAATGCATGTGTAGAATAACCTCAATGATAACATAGTCCATTTATGCTTGGTAATTAGCATCACGTTCCAGGCTGAAGTGCCCCTCATATTTTTTTGAGTTTTTCATGCTGAGCAGTCATTCAGGAAGTGACTGCGAAGCAGGTGCATACCTGCTTCACATTTCTTAAGAGCCCCTTTAATGCAACTTTTTGTATTTGCTTCACCCTGCACCAAAGCATTTACTGAAGAAACCATTAAAAATCACAAACGCAGCTTAGCTATGCAAACAACCATTGCCAGTGGCTATGCAAACGAAGGAGCAAAGGAGCAGGCAAGTGGGGTGTGTGTGGAATTTCTCCTTTTGCATCAGAATAGTGAATAGGCATTTTAAAACTTGCATTTAAAAAAAGAGCTTTGAGCGAGCATCAAAACTGACCCTGCATAAATGGCCATAGACTTAAACTCTGAAGGGGAGACCTTTTTAAAAGACAGCACTTATTTTTAATCACTGGTTGACTAATTAGTTTGCCCATTGTTTATACAGTTGGCTGCTGAGCAGTGAGCAATGATGACGAAGGGGAGGGAATAGGACTGCTTCAAATACTGCTGATTGCACAGCAGTATATAGAGCTGTCAGGCCAAGCCAGGCAACCGGTGGAAGGGTTGGGCGAGAGACGGTGGTCCCAGCACAAAAATGGGGAAGTCAATATGAAACAAATTGAAGCATCTTTGCAACAACACAATTGTCCAATGGGCTTCTCAGTGACAGTTCCTGTTCTCTGGATCAGACTGCTCCCCCGCTCCAAAATGCTGCTCATGTCGGACAGGGGACCACCAGGAAGGGGTGAGTCAGAGGTCTGTCATGGGAGGAAGAATTGGTGAAAATCATTTCCTTTTCCATGCATGGAAATTATCCGGCAGATCCAGCCTTTGTTTATCATTTATGACCTGCCTTTTCATTCCTCAAGGCAGAAGATGTAATCAATATAATAACAAAATAGTGTGTGCTGTGTGCTGTAAAGTCGCTTCTGACTTATGACGACCCTGCGAATTAATGACCTCCAGAACGTCCTATCATTAAAAGCCTCAGGTCTTGCAAACTGAAGGCTGAGGTAGGGGTGTGCATCAAGAAAAAAACAACTTCAGATACAGGATTTGTGGGTGGGAATTTTACAATGAATACTTAGTTTCAGGTAGGATGTTACCATTTCAGGATTCAAATCCATGCAGTTTAAGAGTTTGGGTCCATTATTTTTAATAGGGAATGTATATGAGGTCTGGGGCAGCTGTTTATAATGATAATGGCACCAAATTTACACAGAACATACTCCTCCCTCTAATCTAAAGACACCCCCCCATGTTGTTGATTTGTGCCTCCCTGCGTCTCTTCAGCTGCTACCAGAACTCCCAACTCCTAGGAGTGCTCCCAAGTCTGCAAGGGGCCAAAGCCTGCTCTGTCTGCCCTTGGGCCAAGTTCCTCCCCACTGCCCCATATTTGATAGCATCCCTGAACCACTTCCAGCAGCCATTTTATGAGCTGGGTAGCTTCTGGCAGGTCAGGCAGCTGCCATGCCAGGTTTGCCTTTGCCACCATGGCTGCTGGTGCCACTGCTGTGGCCTCCAGCCATCCCCCTGTGTCTGCCTCCTCCTAGTATTCCCTCATCAGCATTCCCAGGTGTCTCCAGTCCAGATGCTGGGCTTGAGGCGATCAGGCTGGCACATATCCTCCAACAGTGGTGAGTAAAGAGGCAGAGACACTAGACCTAAATAAACCAATCTCCGGGGGGAAAGTGGATGGAGATAAAAGTGAAAGCCAGTGTTGTGTAGCGGTTCAGAGCAGCAGTCTCTAATCTGGAGAACCGAGTTTGATTCTCCACCCCTCAACATGCAGCCTGCTGAGTGACCTTGGGCTAGTCACAGTTCCTTGGAACTCTCTCAGCCCCACCTACCTCACAAGGTGCCTGTTGTGGGGAAGGGAAGGTGATTGTAAGCTGCTTTGAGACTCCTAAAAGATAGAGAAAAAGTGAAAAGTGGGCTATAAAAGCCAACTCTTCTTTTTCCTCTTCCTCCTCCTCCTCCTCTGAAGGAAGGAAATGTATTTCCAGAGCTGATACCATGGTCAGGCATGGATACTGGCAGTCTATAAATGAAACCCCATTCTAGCTTTATCTGTATCTGAAGAAGTGAGCTGTGGCTCATGAAAGCTGCCAGAAATTGTGTTAGTCTTTAAGGTGCTACTGGACTCCTACTCTTTTTTACTGCTAGTGACAGACTAACATGGCTACCCATCATGATCTATTTCCATTACCCTTGACTTTCTTTATTGTCCTTTCTCTGTGGCCTCCTCCTGGTACAAAAATAAGCAGGAGTGGACTGGCCATTTAACATACAGAGAAATTTTCTGGTGGGCCACTGGTAGCTAGGGACAAGCACAGCCAAGCCCCAGCAATTCTGCCAATACCTAAGGGGCCACCTGGCTCACACTCTTTTTCAGCAATGGCACTTGGTGTCAGCTAAAAAATTACCTTCTCAAACACTGCCACCAGTTTGGGGGAAGAGCAATAGGTGAGCTAATGTCTCCTGTTGGTGCTTCTAAATTGAATGACCCAGCAGTATGGACTGATAAAGGCACAAGGGCCCTCATCTTGGCTGGCTTCAGGACCATTTTCACTTCCCAGTCTGCTCCTGACAATAAGACAATATGAAACAGGTGCAGACACTGGATAGGGCACATTCCCAGGCCAGCATGCTCCTTCAATAAGTGGATTGTCACATTTACAAAGATGAGTAAAGCCAGCCATGAAGGTTAATCTAAAACTGAAAAATACTATTCTGTGCTCTCCTTTTGTGTTTACACAGTACTCAAATATTTGTACCTGCAGCATGTGAACATCACAAGCCAGACTTTCTGCATTCTCAGGTTTTCTGTTTACTATGACTCACTTCTATTTGCTTTACTTAATTTAATATGCTTATCATTGATGTAACCTCCTATAATCCAGTTTATTCTTATTTTAATGTAAATGGGAATTGAAAGTAGAAAAAAGTGACTTTTTAAAAAAGAAAAAGGTCTAGGAATGCTGCAAAATGTACACTGGGAACCATCAAACCATACAGTCTTTCAATAAGGCTTGATGAAGCATGCAGTCAGTGAGTTGGGGAAACCAGTAGTCAGTGATAGGAATTCAATGGGACAGTTTATCAGGCAATCAACAGACAATAAAGGTTGAGCAATCAGTCAATTGTCAGACAAGGCTGAGTCCAAATTATAGCTACAAAAATTTAAATAAACCTCAGTCTGTTGGGAAATGCACATTCCTTTGGAGACAGGGGAAGAAGCATTAATGCCCAGTATGAATTCTGTTCAAAATCACAAAAGCAATGAGGGATTGTTTGGATGAACCTGTTTACATCTTCCTTTACCAATGCTATGGATAGACTGTAAAGCAAAATTTGCAGCCCATGGCATTATCTCGTTTATACAAACATGGCTTTTCTGGACTTGATCCCGCATCGAGAAGTCAGGTTCTTTCTCTCCTCATAATATCCCCCTGCAAGTTATTTGTGCCATAGTATCTGACGCAGATGCCAGCGGATTGGCAGTCAGTCCAGGATAATACCATCAGAAAAGTCCTCTGCTACTTAGAAAAGTGTAGTTTATTTTACAGTGCAAAGATATAATACAAATACTTGTCACACTCTCTCCACTCATAGCATTCCACACTGAGCTTCAGTTTCACTCCATTATATACACTTGATGGTCGCAGCCACCAATCACAGCAGATGCCTAGTCGTCATGACATTGCTCATGCACTGCATCAGCCTACTGGTTATAACCGGATCAGGCCAGCTCCCTCTAGCTCTCCAGGGAGTTTCCAGGCTGATTGCATCATTTCAGATCCATCTGATCTACCATGCACCTGTCAAACTAATCTGACAGCCTTGCAATATCGACAGTATCTTCACACACTTTCAAGAATATCAATCCCACAAGTTCTCCATTATCTGTAGATGGGTAGGGTTGTGCATATCGATAATCCTGAACCGAAAGTAAACCTGAAATTAGCTGTTTTGGCAATTTTTGGGTTTACTGAATGCCAAAATCTGGGGATCTCCCTGAAGATGAATAGGCAATTCCTGAAAAAGTCAAATAATTATTCAGCTTTTCTGGGCTCGGTTATTCGCCTTTGCTCAGAGATACGGCTCTGTGCTTTCTCCTATTTTTCTATTTTTTTTCTGGTTTTGTTCGGGATCCATAGTTGGAACCAACTTGGTCTGACCAACCATCCAACCACACAACTATCCATCCATCTCCATTCAGCGGGTTAATTTGGATAAAGCATAAGGGTTGTTTAAAAGATGGGGCTCACCAATCCCGTCCGGAGAGAAATACCCTCCAACTAAAAAGAACCGGTTTCAACCTCTGCTCACATCACCAGGCTTCCAAAAGAGACTTCCTCATCCACGAGGATGAGCAATCTCCTTCAGACAGCCCCCATGATCGAGACTTCGGCTGGCTCCAATATCACCCCCCCCCTTGAAAACTTGCTCTCAAACTGAAGGTCACCCCAAGTAGTGGCTTTGTTTCCCCACACCATGACCATCTCTTGAAATCAGATTTTTGATTACCATAATAAAGGACTGTTCACAGGATGTCATTTGCCACCAAAAGAAATGCTTTCTGTGCCTTATTATTTCTTGCATTTAAGCCTTTCCCCTCAGTTTGGAAGCTAATTTGCACGGACAAAGTTCAGACAAATTGAACACGGGGGTCTCCTTCTGAGGCAATGAAAGACACCCATGTTTAATTTTTAAGTCCACAGGAGAATTTGATAGGAATGATTCCAAGCATACAGTAGCACAGACAGCAGCGGTGAGGGAACATGGCACGTAGTTTAAGGACAGTAGAACAAGGAAAAGGCAGACTGACAAGTCAAGGGCATTTCATTACACAAGGTGGAGGCACTTGGGCAGGCCGGCAGCAGCAGGAGCAGTCTGAGGTAGATTTGCTTGGGAAAGGGATGAGGACTGGTGAGCAGCAGACAAGCAGGGGAGCACAAAATGCATGGCAAAATTTGGTACAGCAGGGCAGGCATTGGAAAGAGAGAAGGACGCAAAGTCCTACCACATATCCTTCTGGATTAAATATCTCATGTATTTATTTAATCCTAATGGCTACACCTTGCAGTCAGTCAAGAAATCCCAGAACACCCCCTTCAACTAAGCACCCTTATTAGAAAAACACTGGCTAGCTTGTAAAAGTGAAACAAGTAGAATCAGAGAGCAGTAAGACTGCAATAATGCAAAACAGAACAAAAAAATCATATTTTTATCATAGGCTGTTCAGATGGGGAATTTATTTTGTTTACAAATTAATTACAGTAATTACAAAAACCCCATTTTTGTAATTATTGTAATTAAGAATGAAAGAAACACAAGTCTAATATCTGGATATATAACAGAACTCAAAAATCTATCTGAATACTGCTCATCTGGCAATAACCCAAATGATCTGTTCAGAGAGAGAGAAAGAAATTTGTTTATAGACTTGGGTGATGTCATCCATACTGGAAGATAATCTAGCTCCTGTGTGTGTGTGTGTGTGTGTGTGTGTGTTAAGTGCTGTCAAGTCGCCTCCGGCTCATGGCGACCCTATGAATGAAAGTCCTCCAAAATGTCCTATCTTTGACAGCCTTGCTCAGATCTTGCAAATTGAAGGCTGTGCCTTCCTTTATTGAGTCAATCCATCTCTTGTTGGGTCTTCCTCTTTTCCTGCTGCCCTCAACTTTTCCTAGCATGACTGTCTTTTCCAGTGACTCTTGTTGTCTCAATCTAGCTCCTACAGCAAAAAAAAAAAACTTTAGAAGTTTAATTAGGGCTGTTGAAAAAAAATTCGGTAAAATTCGGATTTGGCAAAATTTGGCCCGTTTTTATTCGGGAAATGCTGAAGTCCGAACTCCCCTGCTTCAGGTCCGTGCAATTCGGCATGAGGTCCGGAGTTCGGGGAAAAATTCGGCCGAATAAAGCCATTAAAATCACAACTGCACCTTTCCGCGGCTCCGGGGAGCATTTTGGGGGGTAGAGGTCCCAAACTTTCAGCATAGCTTCAAAGGACCCTTCTTGCAATAACCCCCAAGTTTTGTAAAGATTGGATCAGCGGGGGCTGAGATATGGGCCCCGAAAGGGGTCCCCCTCCTTAATGTGCATTTGCAATTAGCAGAGCTTGCCGCCCACTCTACGCTCCCAGCCTCGACAAACAGCTGAGCTGCGGGAAGCAAGGGCGGGGCAGGTGCGAAGAAGTTTGCAAACCATGCAAAGCAACACAACCATGCAAACCATCACGTTTGCAACCATGCAAAGCAACAACTGACGCCTGGGAGTTTGCAAACCATGGAAAGGGACAGAAGAAGTTTGCAAACCATGCAAAGCAACACAACCATGAAAAGCAACATGTTTGCAACCATGCAAAGCAACACCTGACACCTGGGAGTTTGCAAACCATGGAAAGGGACAGAGGCATGCTAGCTAAGCATCAGGAGCAGGAGGGGGTGGAATTTCCCCTTTTGCATCGGACTCGGGACCAGGAAAATGCATTCTTTAAGTCACAATTTGAAAACAATTTTTGAGCAAGCATCAAAATAGACCTAACCGATCTTATGAATGAGGGAAAACCTGAGGACACACAACTGAAGCCCCCCCCTCAAACCAGGGAGAGAGAGACTCCAGGGGGCACACACACCCAGACAGAGCATGCGAAAGCCCCCTTTGGCTTCCCCCCCACCCACAGAAAGTGCTCCCTCCCCACACACACAGAGACTCTGCTTCCCCCCCACACACACACATACACACAGGAGAAAAATTATAGATTAAAGCCCCAAAAGGGGTCTTACTGTGGATGTCTTCTGTTCCATCAGGAGGGACTGGGAGGACTGGGTAATCCAATACGGTTCCATTTAAGCACAGAAGGTTTTGCCTTGGATTTGCCGCTGCCGAGATGCACATAGGATCGGCTAATCCCATTCATCCCAATAGGGAAAAAGGGGGCCATATCTCAGCCCCCGCTGATCCAATTTTTACAAAACTTGGGGATTCTTTCAAGAAGGCTCCTCTGAAGCTACCCTGAAGGTTTGGGGGCTGTGCCCACAAAAATGTGCCCCCTGCAGCCACGGAAAGGAGTGAATGTGTGCTGTAAATGGAATAAAAATGCACATTAAGTTGGGACCCCTTTCTGGGCCCATATCTCAGCCCCCCAATCCAATCTTTACAAAACTTGGGGATTCTTGCAAGAAGGCTCCTCTGAAGCTACGCTGAACGTTTGGGGGCTGTACCCAAAAAAATGCGCCCCCTGCAGCCACGGAAATGAGCAAATGTGCACAAGCACCCACCCACAGGGACTTGTCTCTCACACAAACACATACTCTCTCTTTCTCTCCCCAGCAGGGCCGTGCAGCAGCTGGGCTCATGCACTCAGTCACGACTGATTGGCCAGAAGAAGACCCAGCTTGGCCACCGATTGGCCAGGGGAGAATGCTGCTTACTAACTGACGGTTATGCTGCTGCGCCGAACCCCAAATTTGCCAAATTTATTCACCGAACACCCCGAACTTGCTGAATTCGGCTCCCCGTTTTCCCACCTTTTTTGAGTTCCGTTCCATCCGAACTAAAAACCGCCGAATCAGGGGAAATTCGGCTGTTTTTTGGTTTGGGACGAACCGAATCGACAGCCCTAAGTTTAATTTAAATGTCAGTTATTCTGAATATGCATTTGGGCTTGTGGATTAATGAATGATAGCTTCTGCTACATCTAGTGGCTTGCCGCTCTCCATACTTCCCAGTGGCACAGTAGGATATTGAGGGACATTGAGGGATGAGTCATTGAGGGATGAGTCATAGTGGCATCATCACTCAAGGCAGCAATCAAACTGGTGCAGCTTGGACCCATGGCCACACAGTGATATCATCAGCAAGCACAGCAAGGGACAGGCATGACACTAGCCTGACCAAATAGGATTGGCTGGGTAGACAGAGCAGAAGCTGGGGCAGAGTAAATGACCTCCCTTGCCTTGGCCAGGCAGCCAACCAACAGGGTTGAGGGTAGGTCAAACAGGAATATGGCCCAGAAGTAGGGTTGCCAGGTCCCTCTTCACCACTGGCGGGAGGTTTTTGGGGTGGACCCTGAGGAGGGCAGGGTTTGAGAAGGGGAGGGACTTCAATACCATAGAGTCCAATTGCCAAAGCAGTAATTTTGTCCAGGTGAACTAATCTCTATTGGCTGAATATCAGCTGAATTGCAGCAGATCTCCAGCTAGTATCTGGAGATTGGCAACTCTACCTAGCAGGCTGCCCAACCTGTCACTCTCCAAGACAGACCTTGAATGGGCAGAGGGCCTTGGAGGTGGGAAAGATTGGGCAGGGCAGGCTAGGAGGGGGCACATATAAGGAAGGCTTGGGCTGGCTAGTGAGCAGGTGAGTTCCCAGACCCAGGAAAAATGGTTGGTGGTCATGGAAAGCAAGGAGGAACAAAGTAGTATAACCCTCTTCCCTCTCCACTGAGGACTTGTGGGCCTTCCCACCAACAGATATCACTTGAAGAGGAGAGTATGGGGAGCCTCACACCATATTAGAAAAGAAAATCAACCCAATTAATTTATACTTGTTTCAATGGGAATCACAATTCCAGAGATGACTCCCAAGTTCTCAGGGACTGTACCCCTCATCCAAGGAGTTCTCTATCCAAAATTATCCAAAAAGAATCCCAATTTTATAAAACTTTAAACTTATTTTTTATATAAGGAAGCATTATTTGTTTTGAGTGAGCTTTCCAGTCTTTTCCTAAGATCTTCAGGTGAGATGGAGGGTCTGGGGCTTTACAAAAATGGATAATGTGCGTGAGGGGAAATTACCCCTGCCCCCTCCCATGACTTTCCTCTTTGGACTCCATTTCTTGCAGCATATTCCTTCCATTCTAGATGACTTCTGATATCAGAACTGATCACGAGAAAGCATGTTGCAAACAGCTAAGCATTTAGATAAGTTAGCTGAGTTCACTCATGCAATCTGGCTTTGTTTAAAAATAGAGCCCCTTAATTTTTTTATGTGAGTGGTTTAATTCATATTCAAATTCAGTTCTACCATGAATACAGTGATTTAAAATAAAGACACTCAAAAATCTCAGCTTTTCTTAAAGCCAGTGAGATAGTTGAATGATTGTGGCAGGGTGAAAACACTGAGTATCCTGATTGGTAGGGAAAGTAGCTAACTGTTCTGGTTGGCTGACACCCTTGTCAGGCACATATCTGCTGAGTCTCTCTCTTTGTTGATCATTCCACCTCTTATTGCCTGGGAAACTCAGAATAGGCAGTAAGGAATCAGAATGACTATCAAATCATACAGTTTCTATTCACTCCTGAACAATGACAATAATTCTATTCTGATTCAGAAGATATGCTTGATTAATGCAGATCTGACTCCAAATCCATATATTTTTTTCCTTGTTCCATAATCCTTACTTGAACTTCCTTGGAAAATATGTGCTCAAGTTAATGGAGGCATGGTATAATACTGTCTTTTCTGGTCTGTGAGAATGCCATTTGGTTCAGATTTGCTAATGATAAAATCATTTCAACTTCACTGCATTGATGTACCTATGAACTTAAAAACTCTGTGCCTATGCATGCTGTGATGATCTGCTGCTGGCAAAAAGAAACAATCTGGGTTATTACAACAATAATTGAGTTGTCCCCTAAATGCATAGAAAATTAGCGCTAATGTTGCTTGAGTGCTATTTTTGGTGAGGGCTTAAAAAAATTTTTTTATAAGAACACAAAATGTGGAGGTTAAAACCTTCTTGAGTCCTATGCTCCTGCATCCATTTTCTTGGTTCTCTCATGAATCCTGTCAAAGAGTAATCATATTTGGAAAATGAATGAAATTAGTGTACTATTTGTGCCTCTAAATGTATTATTTGTTAGCATTTCTGAGACCGTCACTTAAGAGAGAGAGAAAACATGCTGAATTTATGGGTAGAGGTATTTTTTCAAGCTTGTCAACTATTATAAGAAGCTACTTCATAAATATTTTGAATGCCATTGATGCAATGAATACTGGAAAAAATAATAGGATCATTGTAATAAGCATACTTTCAAATGTTGATGCACTCATCTTGATATCTGATATTGGTTTCTGTTGTGCTGGCAGAAGTGACTCACTTAGACTCACTGTAAAAAATAAAACCTAGCAACCACAACCATTGTGACTATTGTTCCGTTTTCTTATGAAGGAAATGACACAGCAACCTAGTTGCATATATGTATCTATTAGTCATTTTGTAGAGATTATTTTTTCTAGTTGATATTTTATCTCATGTTGAAGTCAGCCATTGCAGCAAGGGAATGTGACCACACTTCTGTAAATAATCATATGGGCATGGGCATCATGACATTGCTGGAAAATATTCCTTACAATGAAGATCATGCCAAGTGTTTTTTGTTGTTGTTGTTTTTTCCCTGGTAGCCTTTGGATATTGTTGAGTACTTTGGCTTGTGAGTCATGCATTGTGTAGAGCCGTTGTACAGGGTTAGATCCAGCTAACCTTTTCACTCACTCTCAGCTAATTTTCCTCTTACTACAGTAACCCACAGAGGGCCAAACTGGACAACATGGCATCCTCGTGTCTGCCAGGGGAACGCTACCATCATTTTAAAGCCGTTTAAAAATGCTGAGAGGACCTTCACCAATTCAGGCCTGTGGCATGGCAGAATAAGGTGCTCTTGTACACCCTCCACTCCTTTTCAAGTGCCAAAACAGGCTTCCCCATGGGATCATGGTTGGGACCTTGTGACATTTTTAAATCACCCAATTTTAGGATTTAAAATGGCAGTGGTTTTCCTATGGTGAACACAAGGATGCCATCTCGTATAATTTGGCCCTTAGGGTCAAAACAGACAAGGTGCTAGAAGATGCACTAAATGGAATGTTCCAACAGTGCAATACTAAACAGAATGATTTCTTTCTAAGCCACTGAAGTCGATGGGATGCTCAGCGGTAGAGCATCTACTTGGTAAGCAGAAGGTCCCAGGTTAAATCCCTAGCAACTCCAGTTAAAAGGATCAGGTAGCAGATGATGTGAAAGCCCTCAACCTGAGACCCTGGAGAGCTGCTGCCAGTCTGGACAGACAATACTGACGTTGATGGACCTATGTTCTGATTCAGTATAAGGTAGCTTTGTTACTGACTTAGAAGGGAGTAACTCTGCTTCGTATATATATGAGACAAAGATCCATGGGAAGAACTGTGGAGCTCTATTTTTTAAAAAATTAAATAGCTCCCAATTCTGACTGAGACAACCTAGCACCAGGAACCCAGTTAAGCATATCTCCCTACACAAGTGTCCCAACCTCAAAGGGTTCTCCCAGAAAGTTGACTCTTTGGCATTATCTTCCAACTAAATTTTCCTTCTAAACATATTGACAAAGTTGATAACACATTGAATTGCTTTTTGGACCACTGGAAAACAATAAATTGGAAACAGGGACAGTTTCAGATTTTGGGGTCCCTGGGCCGAAAGTGCCCAAGCCTTCTTCCCTTCCTGCCTGTTTCCACCCTCAGTTTGCAGCCCTTTAACACCCACCTGACCACTTTGCCCTCCATCACTTTACCACGTGTCCTTCCACATGAACTTGCATGCCAGGCCTCCCATCACCCATGCCCTGATCCACGTGTAATGCATGCATGCCCTTACCCTGATGATGCTGGGTGGTAGGTGCATCCAGAACATGGGTGGAAAGAGGATGGGAGAATTGCACATAGGCAGGCAGAGGCAGTTGCCCTACCTTGAGTAAGCTGACACTGGTTCTGATTGGAAAACGTCTTAAAAACACACTCTCCAACATATATTTGCAGCCATTATCCCTTTCACGCTTGTATTGTGACTTCCACACAATTACCCTTTATTTTGAATGTGCATTCCAATTGCATGTGCTTGGCCTACATATTATCTGTAATTAGATGAAGATACATAAATCATTGAACACAAAATTATGATAACAGTTCCTTCTGGAGGATTTTCAATTCCTTCCAGAACATGGTTTTAATTAAGCTATAAATGTACTTTTTCACAAATTAAAAGCAATGAGTTAGAGGAAAACCCCTTTAAATCAGTGTTCCAGTATACAAAAACTTTTCTTCCTATGTAATGGGTTTGAGCTTTTTAATTTTTTTTAAAGCATGGGGTTGGATCCAACCAGCTTTTTCACTGTTGAAAAGGGACAACTATGCCCTTGTCACACATACCTTTTGTCCACACAGGTCCCTTGATTCCTAGCATAGCCTTTTGGCTGGTCAAAGACGACCCTTTCCTTCCTTTTCACCAGTGGAAAGCCAATTGGATCCATCTCTGTCCTGACCCTGAAAGGAAAAATAGCCACACAGCTGTTTCATCCCTGAGCCTATTGGAGTGTGGCTCCAGTATACTTTCAGAGGGTGGATGGATTGTTGGAGACAAGTACAGCAAGACTTCACATCTGCCTCAGAGAGAGAGCAGAGTTTGGGTCTACGTCTGCAAGAGCGCAGTTTGAATGGCAGCTCTGCCTTGTAGCATGGCAGAAGGGTTTAGCTCTGCGTATGGGACAAGGTAGAGTATCTGGTTAGGTGTAAGCTTGGGCCCTGCTATTACACCAAGCACAGGGGTCTCCTTTTATTGGGGGAAATTAACTGGAGACTAGATAGAGCTTTGCAAAAGGCTGGTGTGGAGATCTTTGAACCAATTTATGTGCCAGGTGAACAAACCAATGGAGGAGGCTTTTATGAATTTTAAGGATTTTATTTAAAATAATCAAATTCGTCGCACACAAACAAAATTCCCAACACATACAGAGATAAGAAAGCAAAGGTTTGAGGGGGTGGTCACAAGGATAAAAGTCCCAGGAGGTTATAGGTACCTTCCTGAAGAGCAAGGTCCCAGACAGAGCAGCAGCAAGAATGCAAGCAGCGACCAGCATTACTGGCAAGAAAAACAATACACGCAAGTACTGTGGCTCACACTTTGGATCCAGGAAGTGGTAGCAATTTGATTGTGGCCAATGGGCCACCCCAAAATGTAGCTGGAAGCAATGACTGGCAAAGTCTGGGAATGGCTGGTCATTGTCAGTGACAAAGGCTTGATTGCTTGAGATAGGATTAAGAGGGTGCAGTGAATAAGGTCATCAGAAATGATGTCTAAGACATTGAGATTTAAGTGTCCAAGCATTGAGTTATAGAATTGGAAATTAAGGTGCAGTCCGGAAGAGGTGAGTCAGAGGGCTAGGGTGGCAGCAGGATAGGATTAAATGTCTGTTTGAATAGAGTGAGTAGATCTGGCCAGGTGTTTGTGATCTACTGCAGGATAACTATAGAAATGCAAAAAGGCTTGTCTTGGTCTTCTTTTGTCTTCATGGAAAAGCAGCAACATTCCTTTCAGGAGAGAGTATGGTGCAACCTCACTGGTTCAGCCCAGCCAGCTTGCTGTAGCATGGCACAAACAAGATGGATACCAGGAGACACCTTGCAGGGTGTCCCAGGGTAGCTTAGGCCCTATTCGGATATCACAACAACACTCGCTGGGTCCTCGTTTACCTCCTCCACCTTGTCCTTACCTTCTGCCGCCTTGGCCAGTCTCAGAAATGGACTCAGCAACTAGAGACTGGCTCCTTTTGTGCCTTCTGCATCTCCTCTCTCTCTGGCATAGGCCTTTCTGAAAGTCCTTCTCCCTGGCTGGCCATTTTCCCTCTACTTTTATTTCCCTGCATGAGTTCACCCTCATTCTGTCTCCCAAGATCTGCCCTGCATTGCTCTGCTGTGCTTCAGTGCTGCCCTCTTCCCTCTGGGTCCCTCCCCTCATTGGTGCAGCCGTGTTTGTCCTCCCGTTTCCAGGCTACTCCCAAGGAGATTTCGGGGGTTGGGGTCTTTCCTCAGTCCCTTTTCTCCCTGCCTGTCTATGGCTGGGCTGTTTCTGGAGGCAGCGGTGCAGACTCTCACTGCTGCCATTGACACTGCTGCTGGCCCTCCCCCCTCCCGCCTTCTCAGGATCCCTTGTCAGCATTTGACCCCCAGTCCCTGCTTGGCAGCCTGTGTCTTCTGGGGGCTGCAGGTCTGTCAGAGCTGGGACTGGTGGGTGCCTTTCTTCTTGAAGGGGATTGAAGAGTGACCATCCACCACCACCACCCCGACCCTGAATACCTTGCCTCCCATGAGGCCGCAACCCCAGATAAGCTGCTGGCACTGGAGAGAAGGAGGGAGGCTTTTGCTACTGCTCCCTTCCTGGGAAGGCATGGGACACTGGGAGCCACAGGGACATTGTTGGGATTCAGCTTCCTGGTGGTGTGAAAGGCATCTAGAGCCACAGCTTGTTCCCTGGCCACCTTTGGCTTCAGCTGTTCGGCTCCGGACATTCAGCCTGTCTCTGATGATGAACAGACTTCATACTATCTAGTCTGAATCTTGGGAAAGGGCAAGGATGGTGCGAATTAAATCCTTTGTGTGTGAAAGGATCCAGCCTAGTGGCTAGTCAGTGAAAGCCTGTTTCTACCTGCAAGTATTCAAGAGAATTCAGACTATACTCTGAAACCATAGCTAGCTTAAATTCATGTGCCTCGGACAGGCTCTTCTATGAAACCTGTGCTGCTGATCTGTTCTTTAAAAACAACCTGTAAATAAATACATCTTCTTTTGTATACAACTCCTGCCTCAGCAGGGTTGCCAAGTCACCCCACGCTACTGGTGGGAGCTTTGTGAGGGCAGGGCTGGGGACAGCCCCTGCGCAAGGGATGACGTCTGTGCTGGCTAGCTGCCAATGCTCAGGTCTCCACTTGCAGTGTCTTGAGATACTGCTCCAGGCAGTTGGCAACAGCAGGGAGAGGGTAAAGCAGAGTCCAAAGAACAAGTCCGTTTGTCAAAGCCAGAAATCAGAGTCCATAAATCAGACCCATTCTCCAGGGACTGCCCCATGGCACATCACTTCTGGGTTTATCTCAGAAGCGCGGTATCATGATATGTGTGTGGATTGCCACCCCCTCTCAGATGGACTGCTTCTACCCGCCAAACAGCTGAGGGAAGCCCAGTTAATTGGTGGGCAATTGCCTGTCATAACCAGGCATATGGGAACCCTATGCCTCAGTGATCTCTGTGCTGTTCTTGCTCACCACAAAACTTACCTCATGGTAGCAAACCCAAAGCTGGAGATCTCCTGCTATTACAACTGATCTCCAGCCAATAAAGATCAGTTCACCTCGAGAAAATGGCCGCTTTGGCAATAGGACACCCTCCCTTCCATTGGCATTGAAGTCCCTCCCCTCCAAACCCCACCCTCCTCAGGCTCTACCCCAAAAAACTTCTGCAAAGAGGGACCTGGCAACCCTATAAATTACTCAGGTTCAGCTTAAGGACCACTTCTATGTATCATGCTTACCAGCCATATAAATTTCTTAATACTGTTAACTTTTCACCAATTTTTTTTTGTGGGGGAAAAGTAAACTGCATTTTTTCCTCCACAAAGAAGAGCATCAAAAAGAACCAGGAGCATTTTTTTTAAAAAAAAAGATAATTGGAATTTTCATGAAAAACTGTGATAATAGAAAAACCACAAGGCTTGGTTCCTACACCTTCTTTTAGCCTGAGTTCTCTACATCCATTGCAGAGATGGTCTAGGGCTGTCAACAACAAAAAAATTCGGTACAGTTCGGATTCGGCCGAATTTGGCCCTTGTGGGTTCGGTACGTGCCGAAGTCCGAACTCCCCCACTTCGGATCCGTTCAATTCGGCGGGAATTCAAAGTTCGGAAACAAGTTCGGCCGAATAAAGCCATTAAAAACACAACCGCGCCTTTCCGCGGCTCTGGGGGGGCATTTTTGGGGTTAGAGGTCCCAAACTTTTGGCTGAGCTTCAAAGGACGTTTATTGAAAGACTCCCCAAGTTTTGTAAAGATTGGGTCAGGGGGGGCTGAGATATGGGCCCTGAAAGGGGTCCCCCACCCTTAATGTTGTGCATCTCTCAGCAGAGCTTCCCGCCCACGCACAAAGCTCCCAGCCCGACAACAGCGGAGAAATTAGCAAAACAACTGCAAACACAACCTTGTTAAACAACACCTTTGCAACACACAACTGAAACCTCCCCCCTCAAACCAGGGAGCGAGAGACTCGAGGGGGAACACACACCCCAGGCAGAACCGACGAAAGCCCCCTTTGGCTTCCCCCCCACCCACAGAAACTGCTCCCTCCCCACACACACACAGACTCTGCTTTCCCCCCCACACACACACATACACAGGAGAAAAATTATAGATTAAAGCCCCCAAAGGGGTCTTACTGTGGCTGTCTTCTGTTCCATCAGGACGGGCTGTAATCCAAGATGATTCCAATTAGGCACGGAACGTTTTGCTCTGGAGAGATGCACACAGGATCGGATCGGCTGCCCCATTCATCCCAATAGGGGAAAGGGGAAAGGGGAAAGCCCATATCTCGGGACCCCCTGACCCAATGTTCACAAAACTTGGGGGGTTCCTTAAGAAGCTTAATCTAAAGTTCCAGTGAAAGTTTTGTGTCTGCACCCCCAAAAATGCGCCCCCTGCAGCCTTGGAAAGAGAAAAGGGGGAGGCGATATTTCTGCCCCCACTGAACCCATCTTTACAAAACTTGGGTAGTATCTTAAGAATAATTCACTGAAGCAATGCTAAACGTTTGGGGGCTATATCCCCAAAAAAGTGCCCCCTGCAGCCACATAAATGGAAAAGGGGGGGAGGGAAAAGGGGGAGAGCCCATATCTCGAGACCCCCTGACCCAATGTTTACAAAACTTGGGGGGTATCTTAAGAACACTGGTCTGAAACTCCGCTCAAAGTTTGGGATTTGTACCCCCAAAAATGCGCCCCCTGCAGCCATGGAAAGAAAAAGGGGGGAGCCCATATCTCGGGACCCCCTGACCCAATGTTTACAAAACTTGGGGGGTACCTTAAGAAGCTTCATCTGAAGTTCCAGTGAAAGTTTTGTGTGTGCACCCCAAAAAATGCGCTCCCTGCAGCCACAGAAAGGAGCGAATGTGCACAAGCACCCCACACACACACACGAGGATTTCGCTCGCTCTCGCTCTCTCCCTGGCCGGGCCGCACATCAGCTGATTCCTCCAGTACTCAATCCTGACTGATTGGCCAGAAGAAGACCCAGCTTGGTCACCGATTGGCCGGGGGAGGAGAATGCTGCTTACTGACGGTTATGCTGCTTACTGACGGCTGAATTGGCCAAATTTATTCGCGAACTCCCGAACTCGCTGAATTCGGGCCCCCCGGTTGCCTGCCAGTTTTGAGTTCGGATCCGTCCAAACAGAAAAGCTACGAATCAGGGGAAATTCGGTTGATTTTCAGTTCGGACCGAACCGAATTGACAGCCCTAAGATGGTCTACTGCTGTGCATGTTCTTCTGGAGCTAGGGACTTCTACTTAAGCAAGAAAAATGTCTTTTGAAGTGCCAAAAATGCCTTGCATGTTACAAATGATCACCTTCACAATGGACTGAGAGGAGTGAAAGCAGAAAGAAGGGATAGGATCCAAGCCATAATGTGGTGACAACAGGAATAAAATTAAGCCCTCATCATTGAGCATTGCAGCTCTGAATAAACAAAAGGGGAGAATATAGGAGTATTGACTATAAAACACATATAATATTTATCCAAGAGTTGTACAGTAAGCATAAAGTCATAACTCTATTGAACTTCACATTCAGGCATACGATTCATCATGCTGAAGCCAATATTAGAACCAAAGGACGATTAATGGGGATATGTGATAATAATATTAATTTGATGATATCTGACACTGATAGATGGGAGTTGCCAAATGTCTTCTTCAAATTGGTATAGTTGTAAAGAATTCACTTGATCTAGGAGGTAGATGTAGAAACCAAGGAGGCAACCCCTTTGATTTAATTCATGTATTCACAAGATCACAAGGTTGGAAGAGACCACAAGGGCCATCCAATCCAACCCCCTGCCATGCAGGATCCCACAATCAAAGCGCTCCAACAAATGGCCATCCAGCCTCTGCTTAAAGACCTCCAAAGACGGGGACTCCTATTCAGCATTTTCTATTTTAACTTGGTATTTTCCTCAAGCATTAAGACAGAGGATAAAACTTTATATGCCCGTTCAGGATGTATTTCTATATTTCAAGCTTAAGAATCAGGCCAATAAACCCATTGGTTCGATTGGGTGCCGGTATAAATCCTATTCCTCACAATTACTGAAAATGGACCACGTTTTGGGGAAAAATAGAGAAAAATTAGAAATTAACATGCCAAAAAATTGCCCCAGGTTAGCTATGTTATTGTGAACTGGGAACCATGTTGTTTACTAGTGTTTAGTTAAGACTATACAATTGTAAACTTGTATGAAGCTTGAAGTCACGAGATCAGATGCTGCAATGTGAACTATATGATGAATAAGGATGCCCCTCTGGGGTCAAATTAGAAACTGAAAAAGGGGCTTCAAAAGATGTTTGAGAATACTGATGAGTTCTTCTTGCTGAGGCAGCCTTTGAAACTAAAAGCCCAATCAAAAAAGATCCCTGTGGTACCCCACTGGTCACTCCTCTCCAGGATGAAGTTGTGCCATTAATGAGCATCCTTTGGGTTCTTTTGGTCAACCAATTACATTTACCAATCCACCTAACAGTAGCAGTGTCCAGCCCACATTTTCCTAGCTTTGTTTCAAGAAGATCATGGGGGACTTTATCAAAGGCTTTACTGAAATCAAGGTACACTACATCTACAGCATTCCCTTCATCTACCATACTTGTCACTCTATCAAAAAAAGATATGCGATTAGTTTGGCATGACCTGTTTTTGAGAAACCCATTTTGACTGTCAGTGATCACGGCATTTTTTTCCAAGTGCTTACAGACTGTCTGTTTAATTATCTGCTCTAGTATTTTACCTGGTATTGATGTCAGGCTGACTGGCGATAATTGTTTGGGATTTCTTTCCTCCTCTTTTTAAAGACAGGGACCACATTAGCCCTCCTCCAGTCTGCGGGAACCTCTTCTGTTCTCCATGAATTCTCAAAGATTATTTCCAGTGGTTCTGAAATCACTTCAGCCAGTTCTTTTAACACTCTTGGATGCAGTTCATCTGGCCCCGGAGACTTGAATTCATCAAGAGTAGCCAGGTATTCCCGTACTGTCTCAGATTCTGTACTATACTGTAATTCCCCTATTGCATCCTCTGCTCCATTATTCCCTGGGTGAGGACTATTCCCCTTTTGGGAGAAGACTTATACAAAAAAGGAGTTAAGTAATTCTGCCTTTTCTGCCTCCCCTGTTAATAACTCACCATCCTCTCCACGCAATGACCCGATCGTTACCTTGATCGTCCTTTTGTTATGGACATAACCAAAAAACCTTTTTGTTGTTGTTGTTTTTAACATCACTGGCTAGTCAGAGCTCATTCTGCACTTTAGCCTTCCTTGACTATTTCCTGCTTCTCCTTTCTGCTGTATAACAAACTCCAGGAGAACATGGTCACTCCCACCCAAAGGTCCCACTCCTTCTACCCCATAAACCAAGTCATCATTATTGGTTAAGATCAGATCCAAAATGGCTGTTCCCCTTGTCGCTTCTTCCACTTTTTGGACTATGAAGTTGTCTGCCAGGGAAGTGAGGAATTTGTCGGACCTAGTTGTTTTAGCAGAGTTAGCCTTCCAACAGATGTCAGGATAATTGAAATCTCCCATTACTACTACATCTCTCTTTTTTGAATGTTTGGACATCTGTTCCAGGAAAGCATGATCTAACTCCTCAGTCTGGCTTGGGGGTCTATAATATACCCCCACAATGACATCACTATTTTTCTCCCCCTTAATTTTTACCCATATGGTTTCAAGCTGGGTTCCAGTGTCTAAGACCTGGATCTGCTTTGAGGACAATCCATTCTCTCACTTGCCCACTTACGCAAAGGAAATTTCCATTTATTGGGGGATAGCAAGGCAACTAACAGTGGCCAGGAGAGCTGAGCAAGGTACTACTTGAGGAATAGTACCAGCATACCTGGCCTACTGAAGCAGGAACCTGAATATGGTGTGAGAAGAACAATGGGAAACTTGGGCTCTAGAAGACCTGGGAAATATCATGGATGCCCATTTGGTTTACTGTAAAATCTTGTGCTGTGTTTCCATAGATCAGGGGTGGCCACCACAGGCACCCATGCTGAAGAGTGGCATGCTTAGGGATGCCTGGCCTTCCACTAGGGTTGCCAGCCTCCAGGTGTTACAATCATACAGAACACCTGTGCCGGAATTAACGTAGTTAAAGAGATAGGTGGCACGAAGGCTCAAATAATACAATACCACATTGGTATTTCATGCAAATTATAATGAAAGCATTACTTCATGCAGACAATGAAAACTAAATACAGCAAGCAAAAATCTCAAATTCCATACAGCGTAATCAGTAACACAACATAAAGTCCTCAGAAACAAAAAGCCTCAGAGTGGGTGGGAGTGGCCCATCCCGGTGAAACAAAGGTTCGGGGAGGTCCAAAAAGCAAAGCAGGGTCCAAATATGCAAATAAAGGCGAGGAGAAGGAGAACGTGTGGCTAGTCGTTGATGCACGTTTCAAAACTTTCTTCAGCTCCAATAAACAATTTTTCTAAGCATTTTCAGAGCAACCATAGGCTTGAGTGTCTATAATGAAGAGTAGCCGGTTGTCCAATCGACAGTCAGCTGTAAAATAAGCCCGAAAAACATACAAATGTCATAATATTACATATTAAAGGGAAAAAAGGGGAAACAAACACACACATATACAGTGCCATCCAGAGAATTAGTCCAGCTTACCAGAGTATGCGTCTGTTGGGAATTCCTAAGCGCATGTGTCCTCGTGTAAGTGGTAGGAGAAAAGAGGAGGATTTTATCTGCCTAGCAACCAATCGTAGAATAGGAATGCCCTGGGCATGTTCTTGAGAATTTTAAAGGAACAGTAGGCAATATGACTGTTGGATGTTTTATACAAAGCAGGAAAGATCAAACTCATTATTGAGACCGTTGGGAGTTAGGGTACGGAAGGCATAAATGAGCCGGGATTCCTGTTGGAGTAAGATTTTCTTGGCATTCTGAATATGAAATGGCTTAGATTTGAACTGCCACAAAACAAAAAACAGAATATCTGTATTGGAGTGCTGAAGGTCAATGTAATGTTGCACCAGGGGCGCCTCTAAATTCCGTGTGCGGATGCGGGCCCTATGCTCCTCGATCCTGAGGCACATGGGGAGGGATGAACACCCAATGTACATCAAACGGCACGGGCAGAGGACCGTGTACACAGCCATGGCTATGCTGCAGTTGCTGAATTGTTTCAAGGTATAAGAAAAGTTGGTGGGAAGGGGAAGGGGAAGGGGGTCTTTAAAGAGCCCCCCTGCAGGCCTTCACTGGGCTTCCATGAAGGCGTGCGGGGGGCTCTTTAAACAGATCTGCGCCTTCCAGCTGGAAGGCACAGATCTGTTTAAAGCGCCCCCTGCGTGCCTTCATGGAAGCCCCGTGAAGGCGTGGGGGGAGCAGAGGGTTTTAAAGACCCCCCGCCCCTCTTCCCGGGAGTCCTGGGAAGAGGGGTGGGGGGGTTGCCAAGCCCCTCTGTGCTGCCTGCGCAGGCAGTGCAGAGGGGTTTAAAGACCCCCCACCCTTCTCCCTGGAGTCCCGAGAAGAGGGGCGGTGGGTTGTCAAGCCCCTCTGCGCTGCCTGCGCAGGCAGCGCAGAGGGGTTTAAAGACCCCCCACCCCTCTGCTGCTGCCCTGAACCCTGAATTTGCCGAATTTATTCATGAAAACCCTGAACTCGCTGAATTTGGCTCCCTGTTTTCCCGCCTTTTTTGAGTTCGGTTCATCCCAAACTAAAAACTGACGAATCAGGGGAAATTCGGCTGTTTTTCGGTTCGGGACAAACCAAATCGACAGCCCTAGCTTCTGGTGCCAGCAAGAGGAAATGGGGGTGGAGTGCACACTACTGTATTGACATCACCTCCAGTAAAATCTGGAAGTGACATTACAAAAAGTCTTTTTTGTGAATGCTAGAGTATCTAAAGATGTCCTTTCCAATGTCTACACCAGGCCCCACCCCCCAATTTCTCCTGGGGGTTCCCGGCTGCAGCTTCGCAACCCCAGGCATACCAGACCATTCTGCTCAACACACAGGGACAATTTTCTGCCCAAGTGACCAAGGTGCACTCTTGAGGCACTGAAAGTGCCACTGGTGCTGGTAATGTGGGAGAAGGCAATAGGTGTGACATATGCTCCTCACTGCCTCCTGATCCTGCACAGCTGCCAGCTGGGTTTGAGCTCCAGTGGAATCACCGAGACTCAGCTTTCCCCCAAGGTGTCTGGCCAAATACAACCCTCAGCCCACCCTCTTTTCTTTGCTTGCACGCCAACATCTTCATATCAACTTAGATATTACAGTTTTTTTAACACTTGCTCTAGAGCTTCTGTTGGATATGCCAGAAAGTGAACTGAGAAGACTATTACCTTTCAGATCTGGGCCTAGTGCAAGCACTTTGTCCCCCTATTAATCTCATTTGTCAAAAATGTACAGCTCTTGCTAGAGCATCACTTTACAACAGCTGAAAGTCTATGATACTTAAATCCTGATTAGCTATAGGCAGTGTTAATTGAGTGATTGGAAGGCCATGTTTCTGGAGATGCATTATCAGCTTGCAATATCTCTACAGCTGCCTCCCCTCAGCATGCGTAAGCCGTAAGGTTTCCAGTTCTAGTCATGTGTGTCTGTCAGAATATCCAAAGGCCTCCCTGTAATCCTTTTTGAGATTCTTGGTGTAAACAGGCATATTGTCAGTGAAATCATTCATTTCACTAGAGCTTTACTTCACAACATGAAATGTGTCTGGGCATATTTTCTGAAAACAAAAAAATCCCCCTCATCCTTTCTACCATTCATTATAAACTCGTTGCATTTGTGTATTGACTGATATTGAAGTCTACAGAATGCATAGACTCAGAAGGCTGAATCTCTGGCATCTACATAGCTTTGCCACAGTATTAGGGGAGACGATGACAAAGACAACTATGTGCATATGAGAAGTCAGCTGGAAGCCATGAAACTCATGCCAATGTACACCCTCATTTTTACCTTGACATGTCCTGCTACACTTACTGGTGTTCATTTTGTCTTCATCTCCCAAGGATATCGTGCATGTGAACCTCTGGGAAATCTGATTTACTTATTTGCAGCTATTAATTAATCCACCAATTTGTGATCTCCCAACCATTTAATTGATTGCTTTTAATGGGTTTAGCCCTTTGTGACTTCTTGGCATTCATTGAGCTAACAATCTCGCTTCCTTGTTGCTACCTAAGTGGTTCTTAGCAAGCCGGGGGCTCATGTCAGTTCTTCCACATCAAACCTCTGGTGTATTGTTATTTAATTAAATTCATTTCTTGACTGAAATGTGTAGCTCCTTGTTCTTAATGTGATTGTTTCTCAGTCCACTGTACTAAGAACTGATTCTCCCCTTGCTTGTAGCAACGTGGACATTTTATACACTCACACAAGCACATGAAGCTGCCTTATACCAAGTCATACAATTAGTGCATCAAGGTCAGTATTGTCTACTCTGACTGGCAGCAGCTCTCCAGGCTTGCAGTTCTAGATTTTTCACATTACCTGCTTTCTGATCCTGTTCACTGGAGATGCTAGGGATTGAACCTGAAACCTTCTGCATGCAAAGCACTCTGACATTGAGGCATGCCCCCTTCCCTAAGCTAATGTATTGTATGAATAAGCACATGAAGCTGCCTTATACTGAGTCAGAGCTTTGATCTATTAAAGTCAGCATTGTTTACTCAGTCTGGCAGTGGATCTGTAGGGTCTCAAGTAGAAATGGTCTTTCATATCATTTGCTATCCTTTTAACTGGCTTTTCTGGGGTTTGAACCATGGACTTTTTGCATGCAAAGCAAAGGTTGTTCCTTGCAGAAGTGGCTCTGTGGTAGAGCATCCACTTTGCATGCGGAAGTTCCCAGGTTTAAGCCATGGGATATCCAATTAAAAGGATCAGGTAGCAAATCATATGAAAGGCCTTTTCTACCTGAGACCCTGGAGATCCACTGTCAAACTGAGTAAACAATGCTAATTTTAATAGATCAAGGGTCCGACTCAGTATAGGGAAGCTTCATCGGTTCATGTGAATGTGCCACCAGCTGGCAAGGAAGCCAATTTTAAAATGAAAGGAGCTTGCCTATGCATCTGGGCGATAAGCAGTGAAGGACTTCCAAAATGTGTCTGACTGCATGTGTGGTTCTTCCCCGCCTGCACATATGGCAAGTCTAGGTCTGTGAGCATTGCTTATATTATTGCCTTATTTAAATGATGTATTGTTGGAAAGAGGGTAAACTTAGGCATTTCAATTGGACTCTCATTTTTACATTTACTGCCTAGGAACTGAATGTCATTTTCTTAGGATATACACATTGTGCACGCAGGCACCAAACCACTCATTGAAGACTTGCAACTCAAAATCTATTGCCACCTCCAGCAGAGATTGGATTTCGGTTTCTCGCTCTCTCTTTTTTTTAACCTGACTCCCTCCTATTACATTGAGCACACATTTCAGTCTGGTGGAATATAAACATCTTTATCTGTCTCTCACTTCCTTTCTGCCTTTGTGCTGTGACTTTATGCTGTCACACTCACCTAGCCACATGCTTCATTCGCTCGTATTCCCGTTAATAGATTTTTCCTAGTTCATGCCCCTTTGGGGTTTTATACAGCAAAGATCATGCTGTGTGTTATTTAAAACAAGGAAGCAGATTTAAATTTAAAAGTTTAAAATTGGAAATGTTCTCTTCCAGGAGATTGGGAGTCTTCAACTGATTAGATTTTGCAAAAATGTTTCTTGGGCTAGGGAAGATTGAATTTGCCAAGGGCACTTTACATGGCATTGATGTGGTCCCTTATGTAACTAAAGAATATGTTAAGGACAGGGTTTTGGTCTTTGCACTAGCCTCTGTTCCTCTTGGCTTGTATTTTGCAGCCATCTAAGCTGGGGTGTCTATTTAGATACCCATTCAGTGTTGCTATATACATGGGGAGGATGTGGTAAGCACATCAGGATGTAGAGATTAATTTAAAGCAAAGCAGGACATAAACTGATGCTGGCATATAATTAAAAGGGCAGCACTTGCTCCATACACACAAAAATGTCTTCAAGAGTCAATGCCTTCCTCTAAAAATGATAGAGCTGAATCCCACCCCAATGGAACTTTGAGCTGGAACAACCTATTGGGATAGACAAATACAATGTGGTCACACCTCACATTCAGAGCGCTATCAATTAATGATCTCTAAATTTAGTTTTGAGACCATTTAGGTATTTTATGCATGGGTAGTTCACATCACAATCACCACTAGACTACTTCATGGCTTCTTTGGAGTTATGCATGATTTTTCAGGCCTTCAGTAGTCACTTCACTTTCCCCCCGCGTTTTCCCCATGTTTTCAGGATGCTGTTTTGCCACAAATTTAAAGTCTGCAACGATGCCAAATTGAAAGCTGGTCCTGTGCATAGTTTTGTTCTCAGTTTGTCTCACCATGCCCATTCTCTGATTTCCCGCCCTCCCCTCATATGCCTCCTCTGGTTTCACAGCGAGTGTTTTCAGACCTCAGGGATTGAACAGAGCCAGTCTGATTCCCCTCTCCTCTTGGTCAGTTTCAGGAATGTTTTCAGACCACGGGGATCCAACAGAGCCAGGCTGATTCGGCCCCCCCTGCCGGTCCTCTTGGTCCATTGCAAAAGTGATTGTTCTCAGACCTTGGGGACCGAACAGAGCCAAGCTGATTCCCCCCCCCCCATCTTCTTGGTCAGTTTCACAGCAAGTGTTTTCAGACCTGGGGAACTGAAAAGAGCCCGGCTGATTTCCCCCACTCCGTCAGTTTCATAGGGAGCATTTTCAGACCCCAGAGATCAAACAGAGCTGGGCTGATTTCTCCCCCCCCCCCGTCCTCTTGGTCAGTTTCACAGGGAGTGTTTTCAGTCCTCGGGGGTCAAACAGAGCTGGGCTGATTTCCACCCTCCCCTTATAGGCATCCTCTTATAGGCATGAAAGCCTTTCCCCCCCGTTTGCCAGTGCAAGATTACCGATGGAACGTTGAAATGGAAATGATTGTGCGAGTCTTTTTGTGTTCTTATGACCTCTGCAAAGCCAAAAACAAATTGGTTGTGTGTGTATGTTTGTCTGGATCCTTCTCTGTTTGGGCTGTAAAATGGCCACTTGGTTCAGTTAAAATGAAATTATCCTGCTTGGCAAACTGCAATCACACTGGACACTTTGATCATAAAAATACTGATTGAAAAGCTAGTAGGCTTTATCAAACCCATGTGGATTCAGTAAGAGCTGTATGGATCCAGTGCGATCTGAGTTGGATCCCGACAGAAGTTGGTTTCAGGTAGCTGGCTCAAGGTTGTCTCAGCCTTCCAACCTTCCAAGGTTGGTAAAATGAGTACCCAGCTTGCTAGGAGTAAAATGCAGACAACTGGAGAATGCAGTGGCAAATCATACTGTAAACACAACAGGGCGAAAATGCATGGTCGCTTGATCCTCCTTTAATCCCTGTTTCAGCCAGGATTCAGCCAGGATCAAATGCATGCATTTCACCTAATGTGCGTTCGATCCTGGCTAAAACAAGGATTAAAGGAGGATAAAGTGATCATGCATTTTTGCCCATAGTCTGCCTAGTAAATGTCGGGATGTGACCCCATGGGTCAGAAATGACCTGGTGCTTGCACATGGGACTACCTTTACCTTTTTAAATCCACTGAAGACAATGAGTTTAGAAGGGTGTATCTCTGTTTAGAACTTCACTGTTTGGTTTTCAAGTTAGGATGCTCCTTCATGTGTGTGTGTGTGTGTGTGTGTGTGTAATAGCTGCATGTTGCAAAATTTATTTTCTTAGCTGTGGCAAATTGTATATGCTATAGCTGTTTAAACTGCACACATGACAGGTGCACACCAAAAGGCAAGGCATATTCTAAAAGAGAAATCTATTGCAAAAGAGAAATCTATTGCAAATGTAAATGTCATTGCAATATATATCCGTGTAAGGTGCTGGACGCACATCTGGAGAAGACTGAACAGAAAGCTAACAGACTCATCCAGGCTAGTCTGAGTGACATATGCAGCTGAGCTGAGGAAGTTACCATAATTGAATCATGTATGGGTGGGTGGGGGAAGACTATCACCACTCCTCACTGTTGGGCATGCGTAAGATAAATGAGCCAAATAGTAGAGATCCCTGCCAGCTGGAAACCCATGCTCCAGGATGGGGAGTTATTTTTAAATGTTGTTTTCTCTCTCTCCCTATGTAGCATAACCATGTTGAAACTAAATGCTCCCACTCTCTTCATATGCTTTAGTTTCTAGCAGAAGGGAGAAGAAATGTGCCAATGGAATGAATCACCAACACAAGGGTGACTTCAGAGGGCTCTAAATATGTAAAAGGGTAGGAAAGTCCGCATGTGACTGTGCTTCCAGAACTGAAGATGTGTCCAGAGATCCATATGATATCCCCCTTCAAAGGAAAAGCTCATTTTGAAAGCTTCTGTGTGTCCACTTTTAAGGAAATTTGGGAATGGAAAGAAAAATATTTATTTATTTATTAAAATTAATACCCCACCTTTCCTTGTGGTTCAAATTGTGCTTAAGTGTGCTTGATAGGCAAATTTTCAGTAGAGATTGCAGATTTTCATGCTACTTTTTGCCCTCAAAATCTCATTTCAGAGGCATTGCATTTGAACCTGTAAATTCCATTACTCGACCATAGCTAAGAGTTACTGATATTTTCCATGAATTTGTCTGATCTGTAAAGCCATGAATGAATGGCCATCACAAGATGTTGTTGCGGTGAACCTTGTAGGTTAATTATTCATTGTGTGAAGAAATATTTTCTGCACCTGTCCTCAATCAAGAAAATTGTCCCTATACACTTGAGAAATGGACTCCTCTCAGATTATTTCTCTGTTTCTGAGTGTGACATGGTTCTGTCCAAAGACCCTCCATCTCCATGACAAATAATGAGCTGTCAGAATGGGAGGGGGACCCCTTCACAGTGGCCATATGATCTCCTCTGTATACCTCCCTGCCTATTTCAGATTTTCCTGGTCCTACAATTTGGCTTCAACAGAATGAGTCTGAATTTCACAGCATATAGCAGACACTCACTCCTGAAGGGCAGATATATCATTCACTGGAAAGATACCTACTGATTTTTTTACCTTTTAGGTTGGGTTTTATGGGAGAGAGGTCCTTATGGGTTTTCATATTTCTTAGATTAGATTTATTTATCTAGATCCATTTCAGGTTTCTGACTGGGCTTTAGGAAAGATACTGTCTTAGTTGAACTAATAGATTATTTGCAACAGAAAATGGATAGGGGAAGTGCATCACAGGCAGTTTTCCCGAGCCCTCAGAAATATTTGATAGATAGCATTTAATATGTTATCCTGAAGAATAAACTTGCCACTATCAAACTGTTGGAGAGCAATCATTGATCTTTTAGAGTTCCAAACTAACGATCCTGTTATGAAGGGAACTGCAATTTCTGATTGGAGCTCTCTGCAGATACAAATATGATGCTTCTTTGAGAGAACTTATTTGTAGTAGTTCTTTGAAACCACTTTTTTGTAGTGGTTAAGAGTGGCAGACTCTAATCTGGTGAACCAAGTTGGTTTCCCCACTCCTACACATGAAGCCAGATGGGTGACCTTGGGCTAGTCACAGTTTAGAGTTGCCAGCCTCAAGGTACTAGCTGGAAATCTCCTGCTATTACAACTGATCTCCAGCTGATAGAGATCAGTTCACATGGAGAAAATGGCTGCTTTGGCAATCAGACTTTATGACATTGAAATCCCTCCCCTTCCCAAACCCCACTCGAGGGCTGTCGGTTCGGTTCCATCCGACAAGAAAAACAGCCGAATTTTCCCTGATTCGGCGGTTTCTACTTTGGATAGAACCCAAGTAAAAAAAGGCGGGAAAATGACGAACCAAACTCAGTGAGTTCAGGCAGATGCCGGATAAATTCATACAAGTTCGGCGCCCCCAAAGCAGCATTCTCCCACGGCCAATCGCTGGCCAAGCTGGGTCTTCTTCTGGCCAATCAGTTGTGGATGAGTGGGTGACCCCGTCCACTGCATGGCCCGGGAACAGAAAGAGAGACTGGGAGTGTCTGTTTGTGTGAGAGAAAGATCCCCGTGGGTGGGGGGCTACGTGTGCACATTTGCGGGTTTCCACTGCTCCAGGGGGGCATTTTTGGAGGAAGAGGTCCCAAACGTTCAGTGTAGCTTGAGGGGACTCTTCTTGCAAGAACCCCCAAGTTTTGTAAAGATTAGGTCAGGGGGTCCCAAGATATGGGGCCTGGAAGGGGTCCCCCCCAAAAAAATCGTCCATTGGAATTAAGCCATTAAAACACATTTGTGGCTTTCCATGGCTCCGGGGGGGGGGCATTTTTGGAGGTAGAGGTCCCAAACTTTCAGTGTAGCTTGAGGGGATCCTTCTTGCAAGAACCCCCAAGTTTTGTGAAGATTGGGTCAGGGGGTCCCGAGATATGCAGTCCCCCCCATCCACCCACTGGAATGATTGGGAGCTAGGGCTGTCGATTCGGTTCGTCCCAAACCAAATTTCCCCTGATTCGGTGGTTTTTAGTTCGGATGGAACCAAACTAAAAAAAGGCGGGAAAATGGGAGGTGAATTCAGCGAGTTCGGGGTGTTCGGCGAATAAATTCAGCAAATTTGGGGCTCGCACGGCCAATCGGTGGCCAAGCTGGGTCTTCTTCTGGCCAATCAGTCGTGATTGAGTGCATGAGCCCAGCTGCTGTGCGGCCCGGGAAGAGAAAGAGAGAGTATCTGTGTGTGTGAGAGATCCCCCTTGGGGGGGTGCGTGTGCACATTCGCGCCATTCCTTGGCTGCAGGGGGCGCATTTTTGGGGGTAGAGCTCCCAAACTTTCAGCATAGCTTCAGAGGACCCTTCTTGAAAGAACCCCCAAGTTTTGTGAAGATTGGCTCAGGGCCCCCCGACATATGGGGCTGGGAAGGGGTCCCCCCACCCTTAATGTGCATCTCTCACAACGGGGGTTTGCAATTAGCAGAGCTTGCCTCCCATGCCCAAAGCTCCCAGCCCCGACAAACAGCTGAGCTTCGGGGAGCAACGGCGGGGCAGGTGCGAAGAAGATGGAACAGAAGACATCCACAGTAAGACCCATTTTGGGGCTTTTCTCTATAATTTTTCTCCTGTGTGTGTGTGTGTGTGTGTGGGAAGCAGAGTCTGTGTGTGTGTGGGGAGGGAGCAGTTTCTGTGGGTGGGGGGGGAAAGCCAAAGGGGGCTTTCGTCTGTTCTGCCTGGGGGGGGTGCCCCCTTGAGTCTCTCTCTCCCTGGTTTGAGGGGGGGCTTCAGTTGTGTGTCCTCAGGTTTTCCCTCATTCATAAGATCGGTTAGGTCTATTTTGATGCTTGCTCAAAACTGGTTTTCCAGTTGTGACTTAAAGAATGCATTTGCCTGGTCCTGAGTCCAATGCAAAAGGGGAAATTCCACCCCCTCTTGCTCCTTATGCATAGCTAGCATGTCTCTGTCCCTTTCCATGGTTTGCAAACTCCCAGGCGTCAGGTGTTGCTTTGCATGGTTGCAAACGTGTTGCTTTGCATGGATGGTTGCAAACGTGTTGCTTTGCATGGTTTGCAAACTTCTTGGCACCTACCCGGCCCAAATTTGCCAACTTTGAGGGGGTCTGGAAACCCTCTGTGCTCTCTGAACTGAGAGCGCAGAGGGGCTTGACAACCCCCGGCCAGCCTTGCCGGGAGTCCCGGCAGGGCTGGGGGGGGGTCTGGAAACCCTCTGCGCTCTCTGCACAGAGAGCGCAGAGGGGTTTGACAACCCCCCCGCCAGCCTTGCCAGGAGTCCCGGCAGGATGGGGGGGTCTGGAAACCCTCTGCGCTCTCTGCGCAGAGAGAGCAGAGGGGCTTGACAACCCCTGGCCAGCCTTGCCGGGAGTCCCGGCAGGGCTGGGGGGGTGTCTGGAAACCCTCTGCGCTCTCTGCACAGAGAGCGCAGAGGGGCTTGACAACCCCCGGCCAGCCTTGCCGGGAATCCCGGCAGGATGGGGGGGGGTCTGGAAACCCTCTGCGCTCCCAGCTGGGAGGTGCAGATCTGTTTAAAGGGGCCCCCCGTGCGCCTTCAGGGAATCCCCCAAATTTTCCCCTGAACTCCAAATCCCCCCCCAAATTTCGGGGATCCGAAGTGGGGGAGTTCGGACTTCGGCACAGCCCAAATAAAAATGGGCCAAATTTTGCCGAAGCCGAACTATACTGAATTTTTTTTTCAACAGCCCTATTTGTGTCTTCTGATTCGGGGGCTGTTCTGCTGGGGAGGGGGCTTGATTGCCTCTGTGGAGTCTGATGTGGGGGGTTACCTGTCCTGGGGGTGCTTGATCTCTTTGCGTGTGTGATTGTTACTGTGGAAGATTTGAATCCAGCAGCATGAAATCTATCAATACTGAAGATACGCAATATGCACAGGTCGCACTTACGCAAGTAGCATTATAAGATGCACTTTGGCTGTGTTGAAATTAAAAGATATGTACGTTACCCATGATACTTACGCTGTTTACTTACGCCTTGAGCGGGATGCGCTTTTGGAGTAGTTACATCGGCTCTTAGAAGCCACGGACTGGCTTCTACTGTGTGTGTGTGTGTGTGGGGGGAAGACAAAGGGAGGGTGACCTGTCCGGGGGGGGGGGGCTTGATCTCTTTGTGAGTGTGATTGTTGCTGTTTTCACTGGTTGCCACCTTCACCTGGAGGTCAGTGTGGGTCAGTGGTGAGTCTCTCTATGGCTGCCCCAGAAACAATGGGAGGTTTTGCCTTGGATTTGCCACTCTCTAGATGCACATTATGGATCGCCTGCTCCCATTCATTCCAATGGGCAGATGGGGGAACCACATATCTCGGGAGGCCCTGACCCAATCTTCACAAAATGTGGGGTCCCTTCACAAAATGTGGGGTCCCTTGCAAGAAGGGTCCCCTCAAGCTACACTGAAGATTTTGGGACCTCTACCTCAAAAAATGCCCCCCGGAGCCATGGAAAACCGCGAATGTGTTTTTAATGGCTTTATTCCAATGGGCAATTTTTTTGGGGGGTCCCCTTCCGGGCCCCATATCTCAGGACTCCCTGACCCAATCTTTACAAAACTTGGGGGTTCTTGCAAGAAGGGTCCCCTCAAGCTACACTGAAAGTTTGGGACCTCTACCTCCAAACATGTCCCCCGGAGCCCCGGAAAGGCGTGAATGTGTTTTTAATGGCTTTAAATGGCCAAATTTATTCACGAACTCTGAATTGGATACCGAATTCCACGGATCCGAATTGGGGGAGTTCGGACTTCAGAATTTCCCAATTTTTTCCTGATCCGAATTTTACCCCCAAAAAATTTCAGCAGCCCTACCCCACTCTCCTCAGGCTCTGCCCCAAAAACCTCCCACCGGTTGCGAAGAGTGACCTGGCAACCTTATCTCAGTTCTCAGAACTCTCTCAGTTCCACCTACCTCTTGGAGCCTGTTGTGGGGTGGGGGGAAGGGAACGTGACTGTAAGCCTCTTTGAGACTCCTTATGGTAAAGAAAAGTGGTATATAGAAACCAACTCTTCTTCTTCTTCTTCTTGGTATCCTCTGAAGCATATTCGACTCCAAAGAGTGGACTGGCTCTGAAGCACCTATTCATTCAACAGTGTTCACTGAACACACCGTTCTTATTATGAATTCTGATATGACATATTAGCACAAACAAAAGAGTCTTGTGCATAAGAATTTAAGAACACAACTGTGGCCATACTGGATCAGAACAATGGTCTATCATGTCTAGCATCTTGTTTACAAGAATGGCCAGACAGATGCTACAGCAAAACCAACAAGCAAGGCCCATAGACAACAGGAGCCTCTGGATTTAGAACTGGAATGTCTATGATTGCGAGGAGCTAGAGAACATTTAGTAGCTTGCAGGCTTTGCTGTGGCATCTGACTGGAAACAGGATGCTGGGTTATGTGGACGATTGCTCCAATCCAGCATGGCTCCTCTTACCCTCTTATGAGAAGATAAGAATATGAAGTTCTAGTACAGCAGCCATTTTCCTGACTGGACTTCACCTGATTCTATAATGTCAACTGAATATTGCCAAACCATTTCACACAATCACACTGAGTTTTCACTGGGCTCAGCTTGGAATGAATGTACTGGTCTTATCAGATTTCTGAGTTCAGCCAACAGCACAGAATTCATGACTGGTACAAAAGCATACATGCCATTTTTTGATTTCATAATTCCATTAAAAAGTGGAGAAACCTTGGAAGACAAACTAAGTGACAAGGTAAAATATGTAGCATTACATTACAGAGTCAGGCTGCCTGTCATATCTGGCAGGAAGGTCTTGGCATCTGTCTTCATTCTGCCTGTATGTCTGATCTTATCATAACTCAGCCTTACAACAAGGAGTTGGAAAGGGGAGACCAGTGCTGGAAGAAGACATTTGACAATTGTCTGGAGACTGTATTTTCTGAAGGCAAAAACATTATTAGTTCTCAGATACTAATAGATACAACATCTTCAGTGCTTATTGTAATAAATATGGTAATAACAGGTAGCATGATGCAGTGATTAGAGTGGTGGGTTAGGATCTGAGAAACTCAGGTTTGAGTCCCTACTCTAATATGGAAGCTTACTGAGGAAACTTAGATGAGTGTCTTTCAGTCTAGTGTACCTAACACAATTATTGTAGTGATGACAATATGGAGGAGGGGATAATAATGTTGTAATCCACTTTGCATCCCCATTAAGGAGAGAAGCAGGGCATAAATATATAAATGAACAATATAATAGCTTTCTTGAGCAGGTTTGGAGAGGTAGCATACTCAACAAACAAACAAATAAATACCAGAGCGGCATAGTTCCATCCATCATCAGAGCTTCATCCCACCATTTCTTCTCTACTTTGACCTTGTTATCTTGTCTTGCTTTATTTGTAGGGTTTACTTCATTAAACAAACTGGAAATCTATTCATATGAAAGTGAATGGCCCAGAGACATGGCATGTGTTGGGTGCTGCATGGAGTGTCACCATAAAAATTGATTTTTGGTGTCTATACTAAGATGTAATGCTTAAAGAGGATCCAAGAGTTAGTACATCTAGACTGGAGAAGGAAACCAGATGATGAATTAATAAAGGTGATTTTGTCACCTCCACTGGTCACAAACAATAGCTTTCAATCTAGTCAAAAGTAGTGTGATACAACTGTTATTGTCCATTTCCCCTCACCTTTGATCAACAACATTTTGCTATTTTAAGTAGCACAAAATCTTGCAAAATATTTTAGCCAGAAATGATTAGGAGGGCCTGACTTGAGATCAATATCTAAGCAATAACAACTCAGACATCCAATATATTTTTGGAGAAATAATCCTGTCTTTTAGTGCGGAATCTGAATAAGAATCCATGGAGTCTATCCAGCCATATTTTCCAGCGACGTCTATCTCTAAGAAAAGGTAGAATGTCATATGAACCCTAGACCTGGTGTACCTAGCAGTTCTTATACTAGAATGCCATTCACTGACCAACAAATAATGATAGCACATTTGGAATAAGTACCAAAAGATATTAGCCAGCTGACCCATCTACTGAAATGCTCTACTATAACAGTCTGTAGGGCTCACTCCAGCTAATGATCCATGTTCAATATGTTTAGGTTTGGTTAGGAAAAAAATGAAAAAGTATATCAAGGCCAATTTCATACCCACTGTATCTTGTTTATCAGACCCAAACATTACACTATTATTGAAATCTCTTTCTACATCTGCCAAAGGAGTGGAGCCAGATGAACCCTACTTGGCTGAAGCTCAACCAGCTGAATACTACAGTTATGCTGACTGGCAGAATAAGACCACTTTTTGGCAAGGAAGTATAATTATTCAGGCATTGGAGGGAGTACTGTGTTTAACAAATTTTGATATTGCTCATAGTGTTGAACAGAAATGTCATTTCCTCTACAGCTAAGGTGAGGTCTTGGCCATTGCCTCATTATGATTTGTAATGGGATTGCATCCACTGACTTTTAATTCCATTCTGAAATATATCACAAAATTTGGAATCAGCTTGTGTTTCATAGATTACAGCAAAGCCTTTGTTTGTGGATCATGAAAAGTTGTGGTTGGTTTTAACAGAAATGGATGTTAAAATCAACCATCTGATTGTTTTGATGCCAACCTATACTCTGGACAAGAGACTACTGTTACAACAGAATATGGAGAAAAAGAATGGTTTCCAATTTGCAAAGGTGTCGGACAAGGATATGTTTTATCTCCTTATCTCTTCAATCTATATGCAGAACATATAATAAGAAAAACTGAATTAGATTTAGATGAAAGGGGACTCAAAATTAGTGGAAGGAACATTACCAGTGTGAGATATGCAAATGACATCACATTACTGGCAGATAATAACGGAAACTTGAAATGACTCCGATGAAGGTTAAAGCAGAAAGTGCCAAAGCCAGATTACATGAACATCAAGAAGACAAAAGTAATGACTACTGGGGAATTACACAACTTTATGGCTGGCAATGAAGAAACTGAAATTGTTAAAGATTTTATAATCCTTGGCTCTATCATCAACCAAAAGGGAGACTGCAACCAAGAAATCAAAAGGAAATTGACACTGGGAAGGGCAGCCATGAAGGACCTAGAAAAGATTCTTAAGTGTAAGGATAGGGTTACCAGGGTTAGATGCAAGTCAGAACTTTGTACTAACACTGAAAAAAGCATCCCTGGACCCAAATGACCTCAACAAACACTACCTAGAGGCTAATATTTCCTTCTTGAGCAAGTTGCTTGAACAGGTAGGGGCTACACAGCTTCTTGGAGGAGACGGATTATCTACAGTCATGTCAATCTGGATTCAGACCTGGCTTTGGGATGGAAATGGCCTTCATTGCCCTGATTGATAACCATTACTGGAAGAGTGACAGAAGGATTGTGTCCCTGTGGATTCTTCTGGACCTCTCGGTGGCTTTTGATACCATCAACCATCATATCCTTCTGGAGAGGCTGGGTAGGCTGAAAGCAGGGGGACCATGCTTCAGTAGGTCTGCTCTTACTTGACCAGCTGATTCCAGATAGTGGTGCTGGGAGACTGCTGCTCAGCCCCATTGCATTTATCCTTTAGGGTCCTGCAGAGTTCCATCTTATCCCCCATGCTATTTAACATCTACATGAAAGTGCTTGGAGAGGTCATCCAGGGATTTGGAGGGAGGTGCCACCAATATGCAGATGACACCCAGCTCCATTTCTCCTTAGCAGCTGAACCAGGTGGGTCTGAGAAGTCCTGAATAGGTGCCTGGAGAAGGTAATGGGATGGATGAGGGCCCATAAACTGAGTCTAGACCAGAATGAGGTGCTGTTGGTCAATGGAGTAACTTCTTAGGAACTGTGGAGTAAATCTGTCCTGGCAAGGGTTGTTGTCTCCCTGAAGGAATAAGTTCATAGTCTGGCGTGCAGTTGGAGGCTCAGGTCTCCACCATGACACAAAGCACCTTTTATCAGCTCTGGCTTGTTTGCCAGCTACAATCATGCCTTGAAAAGTGTGATCTAGCCACTGTGATCCATGCTCTGATCACATCCAAGCTAGATTACTGTAATGCAGTCTGTGTGGAGCTGCTTTAAAAATAGTTTGGAAACTTCAATTGACCTAAAATGCCCGGGTCAAACTACTGTGACAGGAACTATGGTCAAACTACTATGATCAGAGTATAATGTTATAATTGGTAACCTTTAACCTTTGTGGTTGAATTTACTGAGGAACATCCGGCTCTGGAACATTGTCAAGGACCCATAATAGAACATATGATGAATGTAAGCTGTGAGCTACAAGATGTTATTTAGGTAAGATTAGTTCAGTATATATGTGTATTATGTAATCTATGAGGAGCTGTATTGATTTACATATTGTATTTTTGTATTAATGTCAGCACATATATGTTATGAGGCATAAGAAACTGATGAAGTCACATGACGAAATGGAAGATTTCTTCTATAAGACTGTCTTTTTGCCTTTGCTGGGTCTTCACAAGACGTGTTTATTGTATGAAGATTTGACATCATTTATGTTATTACATTATTCACAACTCTTTGTGATTGTTGAATCTTGACTTTGTGTACTTACCTGTGAGTTCTTATTTGAGAACACCTACCTGAGAATTTGAGATGTTCTATGTGCACATATAATTGGTGTTATTACACATCATTAGTTTACCAAATATTGTGGTTAGTCTATGTTATTGTTTTCCTCTCATTACAGTTTAACATAGAGGTGCTTCTTTTTACTTATACATGGTCAAACTACTGTCAGGGGTTGGTTACAGAGATCATATCACCCCTGTGCTGAAAGATCTGTACTGGCTACACATCAATTTCTGGGCACAATTCAAAGTGCTGGTTCTTATCTTTAAGGCTCTTTAGGGTGAGGGTACTTGAAGGACTGTCTCCTCCATGCTATCCATCCTGCTAGTTAAGATCTGCCTTTCAAGCCCTGGTGTCTGTGCCCCTTCCATCAGAGGCTAGGTGGGTGGTGACTAGTGACAGGGCATTTTCTGTGGTGGCACCTGGCCTTTAGAATGCCCTTCTCCTTGAGGTTTGCTTGGGGCCTACTGATTTTTGTTTTTTGTTTAGGTGCCAGGCTAAAACATCTTTTTACCCAGGCTTTTAATTAGGGGTTTCATCTTATCAGCTTTTTAATGGTCTGAACTGTTTTATGGATAGTTTTTATGCTGCTTATGTACATTGGGGTTTTTTTAATAGCTTGTTTTTTATACTGTATTTTTTTATTGTAAGCCTCATTGAGCAAGACTCTGAAGAGAAAGTATAGAAATGTGCTAAATAAATAAAGAAATTATCAGGGACAGACTGACCACATAGGCAAACTAGGCAGTAACCGAGGTGGGGCAAGCTTTAAGGGACACCAAATTATATGTAAATGATCTCCTCTCTCTTTCTTTTTATTAAAAAAGTGTCTTTTGTTCGCAGTGATAGCTAAACCATATTATCTCCAAATCCAAATCTCAGCAGAGCTTTCATCTATGCACAGCTTGAAGTCACCTTTCCTCTTACAAATTTTCCTCTGTTTTTAATAGTAATATTATGATTTTTTCCTGTATTTCCCCTTGCTGTAACTCCTATTCCCTATCAAATATCTCTCAAAACTAGTGCTTCTCTAACTTTTTGAAGTGGGACCCACTTCAAAACTTAGTTTCCTTTTTGAGCCTCATGTAAAACCTTAGTGTACTTGCACAGTTACTCCAGGTAATATTCCCTCTACTCAACAGGAAACACAGGGATCTCAGATCAGTTGAAATTAAACCAGTTAATAGTCTATTTTTCTTGTTTAATACATGTAGCATTTCTAAGCAGCCAGGCTGTACTACCTGACTACGTTATGGAGAGGCAAACCCTAATTTGCCATCAAGCATCCCAGAGCCTACTCTTGCATCTAAGACTGTTCCTCTTCCACCCTCCAAGCCTCCTGAATAACCTATGACAAATCAGTCATAATCTACTTTTCAGTCATGATCCACAATTTGAAAACCACTGCTGTAAACTGTTTTTTAGGATTCTGCTCAGTTGAACCTACCTTAGAGAGGAGGGGTTGCAGCTCAGTGGTGCTTTACATGAAGCAGGGCCCAGGGTACAATCTCTAGCATCTCCAGTTAAAAAGGATGAAGTAGTAAGCAATGAGAGAGACCTCTGCCTTAAATCCTGGAGAGCTCTGCTGGTTGAAAAAGATAATACTGACCTTGATATACCAAGAATCTGATTCAGCAGAAGACACATTAATGTGCTGACCTTTGGAATACACCACACTAGTTATCACATATAAGCACCATGCAAAATATAACAGTGCTTGAAAAAAAATAAAAAACAACCCAGGCTCTATCCCCTGTGGAAATTTTTATGTGTTCCTAAACTCTAATGGCACATAAAACAAATACAACTTTTTATAACCCTAGGTTTGGTTCATCATTTATTGTAACATTTATAAAGAGTGTATTTCCCTTAAGCGACAATTGTAATTCCAGGCTATAGCTACCTTTGCAAAAGGATCAAGGCTGGAGAAGAAGCACCCTATTCTTCTTGTCTATCTTCAAAGTTGTCAGGCAACAGAGAAGATCACAGCAGGGTTATCAAGACGGAGTCTCAAGACCTGTCAACTTGATTTGTTTGGATTTGGACGGGCTTTTTTGTTCTTGTTTTGCTGGCATTCCTTTTTGATTTCTGTACATGTCTCCAGCAAAGTGGTTCAAGGCATCAGAGCATAGCCTAAGGTGATTTCCTTCTTGGGACCTCTTAGGAGGCTGCAGATCTACAAATGCCAGCTTTTCTCCATGTATTGCTGTTGCCACAAGAGTCCATATTTGGTGGTGCCAGGTATCTTATTCAAGGGGTATTTTTAAAATTGTGCCCATGCTCAAAAATGATTGGCTCAACTTCTTTTGGAAAATTACAAAAACAGGAAAAAATGTACATGCTAAATACATGTGATATAAGCAGCCATTCATAGGAATAAACTAATTTAGAAAATATACCATTTATTTTGTTGTTGTGTGTTTGTCATATAAGGTTTACTACTGCATAATGCTGAGTGTGAAGGTTGTTTTATTTTAAGTTGTACAGGATGAACTGAATGTTCATGTGTTAAGTGTCGTCAAGTCGCTTCCTACTCATGGCGACCCTATGAATGAAAGTCCTCCAAAATGTCCTATCTTTGACAGCCTTGCTCAGATCTTGCAAATTGAAGGCTGTGGCTTCCTTTATTGAGTCAATCCATCTCTTGTTGGGTCTTCCTCTTTTCCTGAATGTACTTGTATGTATTCATGTAGGTAGGTAAAGGTAAAGGTCCCCTGTGCAAGCACCGGGTCATTCCTGACCCATGGGGTGACGTCACATCCTGACGTTTCCTAGGCAGACTTTTTTTGGGGGGGTGGTTGGCCAGTGCCTTCCCCAGTCATCTTCCCTTTACCCCCAGCAAACTGGTTACTCATTTTACTGATCTCGGAAGGATGGAAGGCTGAGTCAACCTTGAGCCGGCTACCTGAAACCAACTTCCGTCGAGATCAAACTCAGGTCACAAGCAGAGCTTGGACTGCAGTACTGCAGCTTACCACTCTGCGCCACGGGGCTCTTAACATGTATTCATGTACCTTCCAATATTTTGACTTATGATGACCCCATAGAGTTTATGGTGACCCCATAGAGTTTTCATGGCAAGAGACATTCAACTATGGTCTGCTTCTGCATAGCAACCCTGGACTTACTTGGTGGTTTGCCATCCAAGTACTAACAGAGCTGACCCTGATTAGCATCTGAGATCTGACAAGATTGGGCTAGCCTGGGCCATCCAGGTCAGGGCAAGGCAAATTTGCATACAATTATTTGATATTTCGTGATATTTCGTGAACAAGGAATTTGTAGTGAACGAACGAGTAATTGAGCTACTTCCATGGGATCTGGGGCCATATCCTGTTATTTAAAATATTTACCACAAATATACTTTTCTTTATAGTCTATGCTTTTTTTCTAGGTATAACAAATCTCATACAAACTACCAAGGTTGTGAGATTCAGTTCCTAAATCCATCAGAAAGTGTTCTTCTAGCCAAATAGATATAATTGGCAGGCAAACCTTCATATTAGATATGTCACTGTATAAAATACACAGTGCATAGTTGGTATGGTAGATAGGGTACTGGATTTAGACCTGATGGATCTGGATTCTAATCCTTGAAGTGAACTCTTTCTCACCCATCTACATAAAATTCAGGTCAACCAATGGATTATATTGTCAGTTCCTTGGAGGAAGGGCAAGACACAAATGTGAAACAAGATATTTATAATCCAAGCAAATACACTCCCAGTATAATTCTATGTGAGTTATTCCAGTCTAATCCTGTTGACTTCACTGCCAGGTATTGTTGGATGCTAACTATCTGACAGCAAAGCCTATGCAAGTTATGGATGATTAAATCACTTTTATTCCTTGCTGATACATAAACCCAATGTAATCTTTCAAATGGTACAGATGGCAGGCAAGATCTAGCTTCTGTGCTTATGGGCTCAGTATTGGTGAGTGCACTTGACTTGGCAAGCTCACTGGCACTTTTCTCCTGACATAGTGTGATCTTGCCAGTAGTCTATTTTTTCTCCCAGGGAGACACTGGGACCTAATTATGGTCCTCATAGAACTGCCAACACAGTGCCCAGAAATTATGTTCTGAAGACTGGTTTATATGTTATACCAGTTGCATGGATGATGGCACCAGGAAATGCTTCAATAGCACAGTGTCATCACATGGAAGCACACAATATAGAGATGATTAGCCAAAGGATCTCATCAATTACACTGAGTAATTCTACTCAACACTCCAATTTCCACTCAAATTGGGGGATTCACACATTAAGTATCAATGTATAAAAATAATCACATACCCTATCATTGGTATAATGTGTAAATGGACTATTTAAATTTTCCAGAAGCTTGAGTAAATTATGTTCTTCTTTTCTATTTCAGCAGTTCTAAATATTGGGGAGACGTTTGAACATGTCATGTTTCTGAATCACAAAATAGTTGATTGTATATCTGCCTGTCAAGCAATCACAATCAAACACATTTCTGTACTTTTTCCTGATTAAACAAAATAAGTTCTAAAAATGCTATTAAGATTCTAAGCACAGACATACACATACACACAAAAATTTGTATTAAAAGTATATTCCCCATTTAGTTTGTCATACATTCCGCTCCTTTTGTGTCGTCTATTTCAGACTTCTGTAGCATGATGTGAACACCAACAGCCATTACTGAATGATAATTTTCAACTATGGGCCTATAATTCTGTTGGAAGTCATGTGTGTTGTCATCTGGTCACATACTGAGAATTTTGCCACACATCTGCATCCAATCAGATCCCCAGCAAAGCAGGACAATGACAAAATTTGCCTTAACATATGGACAGATGCTACATACAATTGGCTCCTTATATATTTATATCAAATGGCTATTTCCTTTTGCCCTGTGATGTCTACTGGTTGATAATACAGCTAACTGAGAACTGAAAAGCACACTCACTAAATGTGCAGGTTCAAAGCTCAGGGCTGCAATTCCAAGAACAATGTCCTGGGAGTAAGCACTGTCACAGATATGGCCAGAAATATAGGGGAACAGTTGCTGGACTTGACCAAAAAGGTAGGCAGTTGAACCATCTCCCGCTTAAAGGGTTTCATAATTGGCACAGAGACCAAAGTTGGCAAGGGCAGAAAGCTGCCCCACACAAAATGGCTCAGAGAAATTTGGGATTCATCTTGTGCGTTTGCTTGACCCGGGCAGGAAGAGGTTTGACAGCTTTGCATTTTCCCAGGGCCCAAGGGGTCATGACCATAGAAGGATTGGCAATCCCCTGGCCTCACCAAAAGGTGACTTAATTTGCAATTCCTGGCAAACCATCTTCACCATCTTCATTGCACCCCTCCTGGGCCATCAACTCATATGCAGAAGGATCACACAAACATCCTCCTGCATCTTGATAACATATAAAAATAAGCACATCAAAACATAGCTGGTTAACACTTCAAAAAGTTTTCTTTTAATCACATCAAAAATATGTCCTGTTCCTTTGATCAAAATTCTTTGTCCCTGGTAGTTTTCACACTGCCAGATCCCCTTTGCCTTGCCTCAGGTCCTATTTTGGAGTATAAATATTGGTCCTTTTGGCATTCATGTGTGTGTGTGTGTGTGTGTGTGTGTGTGTGTTGATCCAAAACACTCATCCCCACTTGCATGTGGGTCCATTTCTGTTCTCCGAAACACTGGTTGTTTCTGTCTTCAGTGCCGCTTTCCTGGACGTTCCTTATTCTGGAACAATAAATATCACCCATCCTCCTGCTATCTACCCAATTTTCCTCCCTAATTTTATTCGCTCTTGTATGAATTGTGTAGGTGTTTATTCATGTGCTTGAAGATCTTTCTGTTTTGTAACAAAAACACCTTTTAGTAAAAAAAACTGTCTCTTTATTGAGAGTTTTCCCCAGGATCAATCCTGGTATGCACAGGTTATAGGTTCCTGTTACCCACCTTTCACTCTGTATCTGTTGCTAATTTTTCCAATTAAGGTGGAGACAGTCTAATTAGGGTAACAATAGAGGATGTTGCCGCACATACCAATTGCATAAACTTTGTGTCTCAGGGAAGCATGCCAAGAAGGGAGACTTGAGTCCCGGAATAGAATAGCCTTGAAGAGCAATAAGAAGACAAAGTAGAAATATGGCCTTGTGTAGATTAGAAGCTAATGAACCCATTATCAGTAGATACTAGGGTTGCCAATCTCCAGGTACTAGCTGGAAATCTCCTGCTATTACAACTGATCTCCAGCCGATAGAGATCTGTTCACCTGGAGAAAATAGCCGCTTTGGTGATTGGACTCTATTGGTATTGAAGTCCCTCTCCTCCCCAAACCTTGCCCTTCTCAGGCTCTGCCCCACAAACCTCCCACTGGTGGTGAAGAGGGACCTGGCAACCCTAGTAGATACTGTTTGTTGAGGCTCGGGTGCAGAAGCTTCTGAGAATCGCAAGAATGTCCTGCTTCACAGTAGTGAAGATATAGTTCAGGGATGAAAATATTGGTTAAGGGCCAAAAAATATTCAAACAAATGAGAAAGCTGTAATCATTATTTTTAAACAGAATTTGTTAAGATAAAAAATAGCAAGAATGAACTAGCAGTATTTATATATTCTAAAAAAATTGTAAGTATGGACAACCTTGCATGGTGTTTGAAGTTATGAGATCATAGAATCATAGAGTTGGAAGGGACCACCAGGGTCATCTAGTCCAACCCCCTGCACAATGCAGGAAATTAAAAACTACCTCCCCCCACATCCCCAGTGACCCCAACCCTCCTCCCGCCATGCAGGATCCCACAATCAAAGGACTTCCGACAGATGGCCATCTAGCCTCTGCTTAAAGACCCCCAAAGACAGGGACTCCACCACCCTCCGAGGCAGTGCATTCCACCATTGAACAGCCCTCACTGTCAGAAAGTTTTTCCTAATGTTTAGGTCTAATTGCTTTTCTATTAGTTTAAATCCATTACTCCGTGTCCTAGTCTCTGGAGCAACAGAGAACAAGCTAATTCCCTCGTCAACATGACATCCCTTCAAATATTTAAACATGGCTATCATGTCTCCCCTCAACCTTCTCTTCTCCAAACTAAACAAACCCAACTCCCTAAGTCTCTCCTCATAGGGCATGGATTCCAGACCTTTGACCATTCTGGTCGCCCTCCTCTGGACACGCTCCAACTTGTCAACGTCCTTCTTAAATTGTGGAGCCCAAAACTGGACACAGTATTCCAAGTGAGGTCTGACCAATGCAGAATACAGTGGTAGTATTACTTCTCTTGATCTTGACACAATACTCCTATTGATGCAGCCCAGAATTGCATTGGCCTTCTTAGCCGCCATATCATACTGTTGACTCATGTTCAGTTTGTGGTCGACTAAGACTCCCAGATCTCTTTCACATATACTGTTGTCAAGCAACTATCTGCCATCCTGTATCTGTGCCTTATGTTGTTTCTGCCTAGGTGAAGTACTTTACACTTCTCCCTATTGAAATCCATTTCATTGCTTATGGCCCAGCTCCTCCTCCTCTTGCCCTCCCAAGAGGTTTTCAAGAGTTTGGTCCATGAACTCCTCCCCCTGTTTTATACTCTGCAGTGTATATTCTCTAAATTTGCAGCTTATACTCTCTAAATTTGGACCAATAGTAACTACCTTGCTAGCCAAAATGCTCGGTTATGAATATTTATATGGGGAAATTAGCAAATCAATAACCGGCAAGGGGCATAACCTCGGGATCTAACCTGTGTTTACGGGAGTCCGTTCCAAGATTCAAACAAGAGGCAGGAGCAATGGTTTCTTTTAAGAAGTGTACTTTAAAATATGTGCACAAGCAATCCAATAACACATACACAACACACACTCAGAGGCTAGGAAATAAAGGTAGGAGTACAGAGACGTTTGCCAATGTGGCAGTTTCCTTTAGAAGAGGGGCAGTACTACACCTGATCTAGTAGTGGAGATGTCCTGAGTTCTGTGTGGCTAGCAAGGAAAAGGGCAGCGGGGCGGGGGAGGGATTCCTGGTATTGACCAGCAAGTCGGGGGAGTATATTGGCTGGGCTGCGCAAAACCCACGCCAACAGAGTGACAGCAAGTATAGGAGGGGTAAAAGAAGGATAGCTTATGGCTCAAAACCTACCCGTTATACTCTTTTGGGGCTGGGGGATGATGGGCTTACCCCCTTGTGGTTCCCATGGTAAACAAAGGCAGACAATGGCGTTAACGGGTCGGCTACTGAGGTGGGACAATGGGTGATTTAGACGGGCTAACTAGAACCAATGGGCTTTGCGCAATCCCGGGAGACCCGGGAGACAATCGCTGATGGGTTTATTGAGTTGACACAAAGACATGAACAGCTGCGTCCGGGGCAAATCACTTCCTGGTTGCCTGAGGTGCAATCTCTTTGGTGCTGATACCTCAGGGGCTTCCGATGGATCGTTAGTCATGCAGATGGAGGGGGGGGGCTGGCTACGTGTCTAGTTGTTCCTTGCGAAATGGCATCTGCTGGATACTGCGACAGGATTGCAGGAAAATGGATTCCCTCTGGTTCACTCGGAGGGGTCGTCCTGCCCATGGATCCTCGGTGCCTGTCTCATGGGGTGATGCATGAGTCTTTCCCTTTGCATGCATGTCTGGAATGGTGGCGACACGTGTTGTTGTGGTGGCCAGGTAACACAGTTCAGGAGAAAGCCACTATCAGGCTTCAACCTCCTGGAAAGCTACCTCCATGTTGCAATTTTAACAAATACATTGTATGGTGTGTACTGTACAAGTTTAAACCACTGATGGCCAAAACACATTTGGTGAACATGTATTTTATCTTATTAATAACTGTACCTGGTCATAGGAAAGATGCTTGTAAGCATGTGACACCCTCATGTGTATAAGTGTAATTTTACTAAAAAGTTTTTTTTTTACACTAGAGTAAGAAATGTAACCAAAATTGGTGGATTTTCATGCACAGGTCTTAATATTTACAATTTGATTAAAGATTCTGTGATTTAATATAATTTTAGCTTTTTGCTTGATACCTTGATAATTTTACTTAGATGGTTTTTCTTCTATTGTTTCACACTGGACACTCTTTGAAACAACTTCCCACTCTCACCCGCTGCTTGTATCTTTAAGTAATCTATATCTTCTATGGATGTATATTCCATGCATCTGATGAAGATAACTCTGACGGAGTATGTATTCTGATATTTCCAAACTGAATGCTGCTCATTTGGGTCAGCTTTGAACATCCAAAATGTCCGAAAACACTCCAGAAATTTTGGGAATAGTGATGATTTATCTTCTGGAATTTTGAGAGTTTTGGGGGTTTGGCATCAGGAGTAGAGATGGAAGGAGTGAGAGAGAGAAAGTACTTCCCAGTCCCCATTGGTCTTTGGTGCATTGTCCTTTTACATTCTAAAGGGCCATTATTTTTGGCCTGCAGTTTGCAAGACCTGAGCAAAGCTGTTAAAGATAGGATGTTTTGGAGGACATTGATTCATAGGGTCGCCATGAGTCAGAAGAGACTTGATGGCACTTAACACACACATTTTCAGTGGGAAGACCTGGCCTGTGAATTCAGGAAGCAAGGTCTGCTGCCTATTGAAAATAACAGCCCTTAAAACTTAAAGGGCTGGTATGCCATAGACCACTGAAGAAGAAGAAAAGGAAGAGAAGAAGGAGTTGGTTTTTAACACCCCAGCTTTCTTTACCATAAGGAGTCTCAAAGTGGCTTACAGTCGCCTTCCCTTCCTCCCCCCACCACAACAGGCAGGGAGGGGAGAGGGGATATGGCAACCCTAACACCACACCAACTTTAAACTTTAAATGGACATGAGTTGTGGACCAGCTGGGGGTGGGGGTGTGCTTCCTCTCCCAGCTCCTTTTTGCTCCTGTTGCCTGTGCAGCATGGGAGAAGCACAAAAATGTAAAGATGTAATCAAAACCTGAGCCCAGGCAAACAGAATCAAATCTCTGGGAACCTAAGCAAAAAAAGAAAAGACAAAGAATAGATATGGTTCTTGTGGTTCAGGATGAGTTTTACAAATCACCACCCCCATATATTTATAGCAAATCCAGATGTACCTCTTAGTCTCCTCTGCCTCCATTCAGATAAAGGTAGTCCAGGAAGTGGTGAAGAGAAATGAAGCAAAAGGATGAAGAGTAACTACAAATGCCTCTAGAGCCATTGGCTGAGAGTTGCAGTCTGTAAATCTTTTAAATAAATAAATACATTCTCCCTCTCATTTCTCGGTCTAAGCCCAAGGCTAAGTCTAGCCTTACTGCTCTCTAGTCACATCATTAAGGTATATGTAGGAAAAATGGATGACGGCCCAAGAGACAAGTCTTTGTAATGCAGAAACTGTCAGGCACAAGTCTAACTGATTTTGCCTGCAGTAGAAACACATGATATAACCTTTCCTGGGCTGTACCATTCTGACTGCAGGAGAGCATCCTGTGTTTGAATGTGGTCACCATTCAAACAAGCCTACCTGCTTATATAAACATAGCATATTAGGTTAAGGGAGTTATCCTAAACAGTTCTACTCAGTAGTAAGTCTAATTTTATTTATTTAATTTATGTCCCAATCTTTTCTCCAACAGGGACCCAAAATGGCTTAGAATATTTTCCCTTTCACAATTTAATTCTCATACCAACTTGTGAGGTAGGTGAGACTGAGAGTGTGTGACAGGCCCAAGATCACCTAGCAAGCATCTGTAACAGATAGGCAGCCCATTCCTGAGCCTTCAGCAGCCAGGGACAGCATGGCCGAGGTATTTCCTGGCCGCCGAAAGGCTTTAAAAAGCCTTTCGTTGGCTTTTTCAATGGGGCATTTTGCAAAAAGCTGGTGCAGCAATGTTGTTTTCTCTGGGACGCCCCTGGGACGCCAGCATGGGCCTTTGCACCGGTGGGGTTACATATAAGTAGACACTCATAGGATTGCACTGTTCATTGTGGTGTGTGTATCTACAACATAAATCAATCAGGACAAAAGGTGCTGCACACCAACCAGGACAGTTCAATCCATTTCTCTCCAGTTTGGAATGAAAGTGTTAGGGAAGCGGGATTTCTTTTTCTGAAATTCACTTCTTAAGATATAACCATTGATACCTCTTCTTCTCTCCCCCCCCCTCTTTTTTCTCTTTCATTTCAATTTGCATCCTTTTGGAACCTCAACCCTCTCTTTCATTTCTCTTTGCATCCTTTTGGAACCTCAACCCAGAGTAGTGTTCTAGCAGGAGGGTAGGCAAGTTTGGGAAGACACTGCCTGCCTCTGAGCATATACAGGGTGGAATTCTGAAATTTTGTGGACCCTCCCTTCCTTTCCATTTATTCTGTTTTTTATGCTCGTGGACCAACCATGACTGCAAAACAAATTCAATAATACAGAAATAACCAAACATACAGAAATACAATATTTGAGCAGTACACTTAAAAGGAAGTGTCATTAAAAACCATAGATAAAATTTTTGCCACAGCAATAGTTACATTTGGATCAGTATCAGCCAATGGCTTTGCAACTATCTCTTGCTTTAGGACAGGTCCCCATCTCTCAATTGCCATTTTTGCATGGTAATTAGCAGCGTGTTCCAGGCTGAAGTGCCCCGCATATTTTTTAAAATTTTGCACGTTGAACCGTCATTTCAGAAGTGACTGCAAAGCCGGCGCATACCTGCTTCGCATTACAAAAGAACCCATTTAATGCGACCTTTGGTGTTTGCCACGAAGAATCCTCCCGCTAATGGCTATGCAAACAGGAACAAAGAAACAGGCGAGTGGGGGAAGTGGAACTTTTCCTTTTGCGTCGGGATCGTGAAAAGGCATTTTTAAAGTCACATTTTTAAAAAGAGCTTTGAGCGAGCATCAAAATTGACCATGCAAAAATGGCCAATGTATACTGTGATCCATTTGTCTCTGGCAAGATCACGCTTTTTACAATCAACAAAAAAATGCCAAACAGTGTCCAAACTCCCTGATCCATAATCACAAAATCGCTCGGAAAAGGGGACCCCTGAAAACCTGTCAGCTAACCCAATGGCAGTGCATTTAATCTAGCCTTGGAGAAAAGCACTCTGTATTTGGAACAGTTAAAAATGTACAATAAGCAGGTAGAATCTTTGTAATGGGGAGGCCCAGATGGTCAGTGACCATACCCTGTGCGCCCTGCAGCCAGTGCTGCATTTGTCAAGTTGTAACACTCTAGATCTGACTAATTTACATGCAGAGGGATATTCCATTTGCTTTAAAACCTCAAGAGACAAATTCAGTCTCTGTAATCTATCCTCAACTAATTTTTGCCATGAACTCTGAAAGCCATCTTTAGCCAGTAAGTGCAAATAGTACCCCTCTGAGGAATAAAGCATTTTTAAAGTAATGGTAAATGTTGCAGTCCAAGCTTCAGCTTCCAAAGATGGTTCAGCAAATTCAAAACAAATTGCTGGACCAGAAATACGAGTTGGCAAGTTGGACATGGAGTGTAAAAAAGAAATTAAGCAGGTACCATACTTTCCATTAACTCTGGCAATAGCCAAAGGTATGCCAAATAATAATAATAGCAGGGATACCTTAGCCTTAAACACCTGGGTAGCAGCTGGTATATAATTGCCTCCTGAGGTTCGAAAAAATCTCAGGAGGGCTGCTGAGTGTGCAGATGCTACCTTCATGGCAGTGGTCATGTGGCTTGTCCAGGACATATTAGAAGAGAAAAGAATGCCCAGATAGTGAAATTTATTAACCTGCTCAATTAAGTGGCCATATTCCATGAAAAGTGGTGAGATGGGACACCTTTACAAAATACTATAACCTTAGTCGTTTGATAATTTATTTCTAAGGACTCTTAGGAACAATAAAATGCAAATGCACTTAGTAGGTATCTTAAACCCACACGAGACCGTGAAAACAACACAGAATTATCTGCATAGAACAAATTTGAAACAGGTGTCCGGGACAAGTGAGGAGGGTGAAAACGTTTACCTGAGAGGTGGCTGTCAATGTCATTTATATATAAATTTAAAAGAAAGGGGGCCAGAAGGCAACCTTGATGAACACCTCTGTTCACTTTCATCTCTTTGGTTAATTGACCAGTATTTCCACATCTCACCTGTGCTGTGTTGTTGTGATAGAGTTTATGGATTAACCAAAGGAGCCAGCAGTCGATAGAAGTCCTTGCAAATTTTCCCCACAATCTAGCCCAGAGTATACAACCAAAAGCTCTTTTTAGATTGATGAAGGCCACATAAAGTTTACCTCCAACCGTTCCTTCCTGCCCCAGCTCTCTTCAAATTTCTCATTAACCCAAACAAAACTGATTAGAAACTGACTCCAAATTCCAAAAAAATAGGAAAATAAAACGATTGTTGGGTTTTCAGGGAGAAACTGGGTGAAGGAAGATAATGAGAATTTGTCATAATAACCCTAGAAAGAGCTTGAGAAAAGTTACACTAACTTTTGGATTACTTCTTCAAGATCTTGCCTAACCAAGCTCTTATTCTACCAGGTGCTCAATTCTGAATCATGCAATGTCTCAGGCTAGCAAAGTTCATAAATGCTTACTTGATGGTATTGCTAGAATCTGCTAGATACATCTTTACACTAATGTTGCTTTAATATATTTTTACTAGCTAGTGGATTGTGTTGACACAAATGAGAGAGGTTTTAATTGCATTCAAAATAGTTCCCCATAAAATAGTCTTAAAAGCATTTTGAGCTTATAGCTAAGCATTTTCTTATTTGGCTGGAAACCAAATGGACTCAAATTATTGAAAAAAAATTAGGTGTCAAAATAAAAAGATAAAAGTGGAAGACAAGTTAATTATTCAATATTATCAGATTCAATCTTTCAGGTTCTCTTTGCAAAGGAAAATGTAGCAAAGGATGAAATAAATATACCTTGGCCCATTCCTAATCTAGTAAATTATTTTATGAGTTGGGTCCAGACTAAATTTTCCTGTGCCAGAATGGAACTTTCCTGCCTCTTCCTTCCCACTACTGTGTCCTGCTTGTTGTAAACCTTCTTCTGAAGGTGGTAATGGTAATGGTGGGTTACCTTTAGAAAACAGTCAACTGGAGTTGCAGATTGTCTCTGGCAACTTTTCTTCATCATCTCTTGCTATACCACTAGCCATGTTAAAATCATTTTCATCTTGTTTTGGTTCATCTGTTTCCCCTGTTAGTGTACCACCTGAGCTAGACTACAAAAAACCTACAGTTTGTATGCATCTAGGCACTTTCACAGCAGGTTATAGCCCTATTCACAAGTTACAATCAATATATGTACAATCCAGTTACAGTGTGCACTTGATTTCTCCTTATACCTGTGTGTAGAGTAATTTTTATGTTACATTCAATGCATGGACAGCTAAACATATGATACAAACCCTACATCTAGGTAGTGGTCCCTGGTTTCAACTGCAAAGTAATGGGAATTGGCTCTTCCCTACAAACATATGTGCGCACGTACACACAGGATCTATGTGCACTTACTATAACATGTGAACAGGGTTTATGTGAATACATGGATTAGGAGACAGGAGTACATGGAGTAGGAGACAGGCTGCGGCCAGCAGCCATGACCAGTTGTGATCCTAATCCACTCCTCTATGCATATACACTGCACACAATTTATAAGGTACATATAGTCCCCACATCTGATTGCATTGCATACCTGTGTGTTCAAGGCTGGATGATAATAGTAGTATCTACATAGTCGCCTAATGTGCCAGACACTCCTTGAGACATTGGCTGAAAAACAGGCTCTTTGGAAAGTAAATCATATTTCTTTTAATGAAAGCTTTTAGGCTCCAATTAGAGACCATGATAAGTTATAATTTATTAATATCCAAGCTCCTGACCCTAAAAACCTTTCCAGAAGAGTAAAATGCTGATCCAGTGCTCAATAAATTAGTCCATGGTTCTCGGTAGCAAAAGGGAAGGTTCCATATGTGTTATGGGTGACCCTGCTGTCTTTTTGGAGATCTTGTAAAGCATAAAGTACATATGTTAGAAAAGATATTAGCTAATGGCCTGATTTCAAGCTCTTCCTGCTTCTAAAAACTCCAACTGAAGTTAAGAGTTTTGTAAGCAGTGATAAAGCATCAAGCTGTTAAGTTTAATTCACCTATAAAATATTTAAACCCTTGCCATAGCTGATTAATACCTTCTTGACTCCAAGCCTATTTATTTAGTGTAGTATTATTAGATGATGCACTGACTAAATCCTATATTGGTGGCCATGATATATTATTGCCTATTGTGTTACTTGTGAATATTTGGAGCATTTTTAGGCCAAACTACTTTCGGTCAAACTTTTACATGGCATTTCACTTGCAACAATATATATCAAAGTCAAGATAAGATAAGCAAGAGTGTGGGTGAGAAGGAAGGACTGGCTGGGGGAGAATATTTCCCTCTGTAAGATTTTATGACTTTATGGACTTTATTCATGCTTCTAACAGTCAAGGAAGAGGCTACTAACTGGACTTTTAACCTACCCTAAGCTGAAGTTTTCAGCTGGAGGTGGTTGTGGGAACCTCAACTCTCTCCTGTATAATAGAAGAAAGGAAGGATTTATTCCTGGCAAAATTTTCACTGAAATGACCACTGAAATCTTTAAGGAATGACTCAACAAGGTCTTGGACTTCATACCTTCTATTGGCAATGTTCCTCCCAGTGGCTACAAGCCCACATTTTGAGAGAAAGAGGTAACTTGCACCTGCTTCAGCTTCTACCAGTAGCAGTAACACCATCTGATAGTGTTTCCATCTGGCTTTCACACTTCCTGCATGGAGGAGATCCCTGGAGGAAGGTCTAGTTGACTCCCTGTCATCTTATGTAGCCAGTGTGACAGAACTCTTCATCTAAGCTGAACTGCTGGGACGCCGCCTGGTTCTGTTATTTTCATTAATTTGTTTTGGCTTGTGGTTTGGAACTTGAACTGGCCTGTGACTGGCCTGTGATTTGAACTGTCAAGAGCTGCCAGTTTGGAACTGAAGAGACTCTGGGAGCTGTAGACATTGTTGAAGATACTATTCTCTTTACAAGATTTCTCTTTATGATCTTGTTTGCAGCAGAGTGTAGAATGTTGAGCCGTTTTTACTATTTATGCTATGATTTTGACATATTTTGCATCTTACTTAAAATTGTGTTAGCCGTAATATCTTTCTCTGTCTTCCACCCTTTCTTATTTCTCTTCCTTTCTTTCATTTTATTTTGTTCTTTCTTTAGATTGAGAACATTTTAAACATTGCATTTGCTATAAGTATTCTTGCTTTTGTTTTTTTCTAATTACTCTAATTGACCATTTTAATTCATTATTAATTGCTTTATTATCAACCTAAAATGCATTTGGATTAAAACAGGAAGGAAGCATCAGCAGGTGGATCATAATTTGGGGTGTTCTTGCTGTAAACAAGTTAAGTTAGTCTCTCTGATATGTACTACCCTCTCCTCCCAATTATGTTTGAATACTTTCTATCTAATGCATTTGCTTTGTTATGGTCTGACCTCAGCCCCACTACCTGACCCCAGTGCTTTGTATAAGGCCCATTAACTATTTTCAGAGTATATAAATAAGGCTTCTCCCAATCCCTGTAACTTTCAGTCCATAGCATCACAATTGCTGAAAATTTACAGAAGATCTATGGTAAATTAGATTATTTGGCCTGTAAACACCCCCTCCCCCCAAATTTGGGGGTTTGAGTATTAAATGGGCCATGGCAATGCAGCGCTTTCAGAAGTAAAACCAGAAGTGACATCATCACATGTGTGCTTCCGCCCCAGCCTGTAAAACCTCCTGCTGATCAAGAGGGGGGACCTAGCAACCCTAGTCATTTGGCTTGTCCCTACACTATTGTATTGCCCCATTTGAACCCTTATTCCCCCCAAAAAAAGTCTGCTCATACTAACTGGGCACTCTGAATTGGATCACAAATAGTTCACCCATTCTTACACAGTAGCCTGGGAGTGCTAGTTTGAGCCAATAAGTTCTGAGAATGTGCCAACATGACGATTTCCCACTGACTGATGAATGCCTTTGAAAGCAGAGGCCCAAAAGCATCACACTTGAAATGAAGCTGCCCTAAATGCATGAGTTACCTGTCACAAGGTACTTGCAATCCAAGCAAACTAATCAATTGAGAACATTTCCTACTAGAAGCTACCTGGCCAGTTGCCATTCCAAATCTTACCAACTGCACCCAATATAAAACCACCCAAAATATTGCTCTTTTAAATTGCATCATGTTCTAACGAGTTGCTTGAGAAAACGTTCACTGTGAACAAGGAATGCAATTTGATCTAATGAGTTGCTTGAGGAAATGCTCAGTGTGAACGAGGAATGCAATTTTAGAATTTGCTACTTCATCACTACTTCACTTGTAGGCTAGTGGTGAGTGAAGGAAAGGTCTTTTCTGTAGTGATACAACTGTTATGAAACTATGTGTGTGTGTTAAGTGCCGTCAAGTCGCTTCCGACTCATGGCGACCCTATGATATCCTCAGTCAAATTTGCCTGACATTTACTTTAGCATGTTTAGGTGCCGCCATTCATGCTTTAATAATCTCATGAAGGCTATTCTTCCTTTAAATACTGTCTTCTTAAATGCAGATTTTGTTGGCCAGACTTCTGCCCAAGACAGGGGCTCTGTGGCTGAGCCCACCCACTCCAGGGACCTTGTCTTGTGCTCTGTAGGCTGGCTTAGTCAGGCCTCCTTTGGAGTAGCACACTCAGGCTTGGATCATAAGACTTGAGAGCATAAACTGGAGGCAAGGAGCGCACAGGGCTTGCACCTAGTGGACTGATTGATCCAGCAAAGGAGTCTTCCCAAGCCCCCCTCTAAATAGTCTGGGAGGTAATCAGGCTCAGCTGCTCTATCAGCAGGTGTTGAAGTTTATGCAGCTATGCTATGCTTTGGCCAGGATCCTGTGCAGAAATATTGCTCTCACAGCATGGCTCGGGGAAGGGGCAGTGCGCAGCTACTCAGGCACATCACCTCCTTTGGACCACCTTGGCAATTCACCTCCTTTGGCACTTCACCTCCTTTGCACCAGCTCGGCCTGGGCCTTCTTCCACCACTAGGGTTGCCAGGTCCCTCCTTGCCACCAACAGAAGGTTTTTGGGGCAGAGCCTGAGGAGGGCAGGGTTTGGGGAGGGGAGGGATTTCAATGCCATAGAGTCCAATCACCAAAGCGGCTGTTTTCTCCAGGTGAACTGATCTCTATCGGCTGGAGATCAGTTGTAATAGTAGGAGATCTCCAGCTAGTACCTGGAGGTTGGCAACCCTAGCTGCCACTGTTCCTGCAGAGTGGTTCTGGGGTACAATTGGCCCAGTTTTGAGACCTGCTCAATGGAAGCCTGGGGGCTGTCTTGGGAACTGTCATCAAGGACTTGCTCATGTTAGGCCTCCCTGGTCCCTCTGGTCCTCCTCAGGCTGTAGCCTTGGCTCATTGGGCTCTTCCCTTAGAACTCTCAGTCTGAGTCACTGAGCTGGTTGGAAGGGGTCACGACAGAGCCCTGCTTCCACAACAGTAATTCATTCCCAATTAATCTGTGTAGGAACATAGTCAAAATGGCTCTTGACAACAATAAGTGGGGACTTGAAAAAGATCAAAAAGGGCATGTATGTATGTTATCTCCCACATCTCTAAATAGTAGGAGGGGGCTGGGGCAGGGCACCTCTTTGCATAGTATGGGCAGGTAATGACAAACAAGGCTGGGTGGATTTGCCAAAATGAAAGGCAGCTCATCCTCAATTAAATATCATTGTTAATTGATGACATAGATCAGCTGTTTTAAATAAACTAGTTAAACCCGTGCTGTGGTCTTGTGTCTTTATTGCGTACTGGAGCAATACATTTTTGCTGACTTTGAGTGTCACATAGTTTGAAATCTGGCAATTTGGACAGTAGTAATCTGACACTCATGTGAAAATATTGTATATAAAAATATAAAACCTACCTAGTGTTTTGGTTATTCAGTTTTGTGAATAACCCTAAAAGTTAAGCTGCATATAAATGAAACATTGTGGGCGAAAACGCATGGTTGCTTTATCCTCCTTTAATCCCTGTTTCAGCCAGGATTCAGCCAGGATCGAACACATGCATTTCACTTAATGTGCGTTCGATCCTGGCTAAAACAGGGATTAAAGGAGGATAAAGCGACCATGCGTTTTTGCCCTGTGAAACACTGTGGAAACCAATAACAAGAGGGTTTGCTGTTAATATGCACTTATAGTGCCTTTCCTTATTTGCTAAACTTTACCACTGTACAAAATACATTCTCTACACAGAGGTCCCCAATATAAATCAAAAATAGCAAGACCAAGGTCAATGCAACAGCAAGAAAGTTCAGCAGAGGCTCAGGTTTGAATACAAATGGTGGATTACAGAAAGCACAGATCTCATACTAATGCAGTGTTTTAGCACAGCAGTGAAAGGCAAGCCAAAGTCTGAGCTGCAGCTTTTCTTATTTTTGAAACTTCAGCAGATAAACAAGCACTAAATGGATTGGACCTAGCATAGGGTTGCCAGCCTCCAGGTACTAGCTGGAGATCCCCGGCTATTACAACTGATCTCCAGCCAATAGAGATCAGTTCACCTGGAGACAATGGCCGCTTTGGCAATTGGACTCTATGGCATTGAAGTCCCTTTCCTCCCCAAACCCTGCCCTCCTCAGGCTCCACCCCAAACATCTCCAGGCATTTTCCAAACCGGAGCTGGCAACCCTAACCTAGCACGATAACTGAATACTACCCATAGAATGCTTCTGAAATGAAACAATTTGCTTCCTAGGGCCAAACTAGATGTTATGTTTTTGGAAGAGTTGTATCTTGGTTTCCCCAACCCAGGGGAAGGGGAAACCCAGATATTTACTAAAGAATCAGCAAATTCTTCCCAGGTGCTTGCAGCATTATATATCAATGGAATTATCTTTAAATGTGAGCACCAACATGCACAGTAGGAATGGGGGGAAGGGCCGTAGCTCAGTGGCAGAGCCTTGGCTTGGCATGCAGAAGGTCCCAGGTTCAATCCCCAGCATCTCCAGTTGAAGGGACTAGGCAAGTAGGTGATGTGAAAGACCTCTACCTGAGACGCTGGAGAGCTGCTGCTGTCTGAGTAGACAATACTGACTTTGATGGACCAAGGGTCTGATTCAGTACAAGGCAGCTTCATGTGTTCAGCTCATGTTATCTGCAGTCACACAGCAGCTACAGAATATGTCATTTTAATGATCAGTGGGATCCATTTTCCTCTAGGAATTGTAATGTGGGGGGAACTGTGATCTTCCTCCCCACACCATTTTGAGAAACTGATTCACCCCCTAGCGGGGAGTTATTTAAATAAGTTTAGAACTGCATGTAAATAACTCCCTGCTGGAGTAGTTTCAGCTTTTCAAAATGGCATGGGGTTGGGATGCAGTGCCCTTGCGCTACTGAGTTTCCTGTGGGTATCACCAATCATGGATGGCCTCACTTAATTTTTGCTGCTGGGAACAGGACCAGTCCCACCAAGCTGGTAGATCAGGTAGAGATTAATATATGTGTTACTGTAGTATTTTTAACTTTATATTCATTCCCACATCTAAATCCTGCCCGCTCCCATTGCTGGTAGCCTTATTAGTAGCTGAGGACACTGGCACTTCTTTCTAAGTAACTATGACACTTTCCCCCTTTATTTTTAAATCACAGCAGCTTTTTGGAGCACCACTAACTTAAGCAGGCATCCTGCTGCCATGGATGTGCTTTGCTATTTTTGAACTTGTCACACTCCCCATATGTTCCTGGTGTATTGTACAGTACTCCAACATCAATAATAGTTTGTTATCATTCAGCAAATGACTCACTGTGCAGGTTGGTGCTGACATTTAAAGACAATTCCATTGCTGTGTAATGCTGCAAGAACTTGGGAAGAATTTGCTGATTCTTTAGTAAACAGAGATAGGATTCGTGTATTTTGGAATTTCTAGAATGTTAAAACTAGTAGTCCAGTACAGCTTTCTCATATAATAACATGCCATGGAGATGCTCTCTTATGAGCTGAGAATTGGTTGAGATTATTGAGATGAGAGAGTATTGCAATAGAGTTCTGGCAGCTTTTAAACTTCAAGTTGTAACTTTTGATTAGATTAATCAACGTATTAATCAACTAATGCTAAATGGTGGCACCCTATTTTATTGGACAGATAAAGAGGTACTTCTTTGTAGCACATCATAATTGGTACTTTTATTTTTATCAATGACATTTAGTATTCTTTACAAATGGGGAACTGCAAGGACTTGTGGGGAACAACCGATTTCTCTCCCCCCCATGTGTCCTCTTTCCCAAAAGCCCTCATAAGCATCTTCCCTTTTCCTGCTTCCTTCTCTCCTTCCCACTCAGCAGCCAACATACCTGTATTTGCCCCTGCATCTTTTGAATAGGTGGATACTCATCTGTTATGGATAATCTAGCTCAAAAATTTCTACATTGAGCAGGAGGTTGGACTGGATAGCTTTGAAGTTCCTCCAAATTCTAGGGCTCTGTTAGGAATTTCTCATTGTGCAATGCATATCAACAACACTTGCCACTGGCCTTTGTGCAAAATTTCACCCTATTGGTTTTGCTGGTCATTAACTGCCCATTCCTCACCTTTCGGCGGCTGGGGATAGCATGGCTGAGGCACCACCATGGCACATCCAAAGCTGTTTCACTGCCGCTGAAAGATTTTAAAAAGCCTTTTAAAGGCTTTTTTTGGGTAAAAATTGGGCTTCCCCCCCCCCATAGAGGATAGCAATGCTGTGCCTGCTAAAAATCAGTCACAGCAATGCATTTCTCAACACCGGCATTCTGGGCTGAACGGGAACAAGAAGATGCCTACAGGCAGCTCCACCCCGGCACGCCCCACGAATGCCCCCCGGGACGCTGAAACACCCCCCGGAATACCGGTGTGGGGATTTGCACCAGTGGGACACCAGCGGAAGGCCCAGCCAGCGTCCCTGGGCATCCGGGACACCAGCGTCGGGGCCTCTCCACCAGCATCGGGGCCACTCATGGCCATGTAAACAGCCTGGGTGTCCATGGGGGGGAGGAATGTCAGTGTAGCCCCTTCCTAGCCTCCTGAGGACTTTTGTCATCAGAAGTCAGGAATGGGCTGTAAAACTGCTAACTCTTCTTGTTTGCCTTTCATTGACAGTTCATAGAATTCGGCTCATTGTTCTGTAGTAAATGTTAATTCTTTTCCAATGTATAAACAATTCACTTTCTGATTTCATATTACTTACCTGCCAGTTTTTTTTGTAAGGGAAATTGGTTTGGTTAATTAGAAAACTCAGATCTTGATGAACAGCAGACATTTTAATTACACACTTCTATTACCCACTCCTCCCCACTCCCCACGATCTATGAACATAATGTGGCAACATGCTGAGATATTGATGGGATTAAAGGAAATACACAGATAAAACACCTTGTTTGTGAAATACTGGTTTTTGTCCATTAAATTAATTAAATAAACATCTTTGGAATGTGCTTGCTGACATCTATCCTTACTAGAGTATGTAAATATCTGATTTATTACATTCTATTGGATGTTGCATTCTTATTCCAAAAGAGGAGGGAAGACGAGATAAATGTATGTCCGTTCAGTAGTTCAAAACTTTGCATCATTACAAACACTTTTTAACAGATTATGCCTTTGGTCAGGAGTTTCCTATCAGTTATTTCACCGAAGTTCTGAAGTCTTAGCGAGCATTCCTAAGGGGGTGGGGGAATCTTCATAGAAGCCAGCATGATACCATGCTGCCATAACTGCCTGTTCAACCTGGGATAACAGGCACTTACACCATCCCAGGTGGCATACATGTTGCTGCCTGGACGCCCCATAGTGGCATGGGCCTTTGCTGCTGCACCAGGACCTAAATCCTGGAAGTGGAAGGCTGCTCTGTTATCAGGGGGGCATTCCTGGGGCATTCCAAGGGGCAGAGCTGATGTTAGTCAGCTTTCTAACCACTTTCACCACAAGAATGCCCCCTTGAGCTGCAGCATGGCTGTGCCATCTTTTTTGGTGGCACAGCCTTGCTCTTTGTAGCTGGGCATTCCCCCCCTTTTTTAATTGTTGAACCCCCCCCCTTTTTTTTTTTACTCCGTGGAGGTTGGGAAGCCTCTGAGGAGGTGGATCTTCCCCCCCCCTTCAGGGATGGGCTGTTAGTCAGGAATTTTGTCGAATTATGTAAACTTGCAGCTTCAGTTTTACTATATCAAATTTGATGTTGCTTCTCTCTGTCAGTATTATTGACCTATAATTTTCTGTCTCTTTGCACTGAATTTCCCTCCTAAAAGTCTATGGATATTTCAGTATCATTTGTGTATTAATAAAACAGTATTATAATATAAATAAATAAATGCTATCTGGATACTAAACATTTTCTTACAGAAGTTCATTTAACTGATTCTAGCAATGGTCCATCAGTGCACAGAGTACACTGTCCTTCCAACTACACCTTTCTATAACATGTGTTTCATATGATAGAAATCTGCCCTGTGCATGTAAATGTACTAAGCATACACAACAGTGTGAGACAAAATCTAGCTTTGTTTATTGAACACCCCAGTTGATCTTAGAAGAAGAAGAAACAACATTAGTTTTAGTAATTCACAGGGAAAAAGCAGTCAAATAAAGAAAAGGTAATAGGATACAATAAAATTTTAGACTCTTTCCTATCCTGTCAAACAGCTGATGTTTCCTGAGGGCCATTTGATGAATGAAAGTTCTGAAGTTCATACTGGTGGTGGTGCAAAAATTAGGTTTTGAAATTAGCTACGTTTGGAACGTCCTAAACCCATTCTTTCTCAGGTCCAAACTCTTTCAGAGTCCAGATCTGGCTTCAGAATTGGGCCTTTTCTTCAGCTGCCCTCTTTAGTTTCCCACCCAAACTTATCTGGTGGCAGTGGTGGGAAGTATTGGAGAGTGGGCCTCAATTAGGCCTTAGATGCTGCCCAAAGTTTGAAGCATTCCAGCTGTTTAAAACAACTTCCTCCAGCTTAAGTGGCTCTTCCATTGGAGGAAGGCTCCTTAGGCTGGAGGAAGGCTGCTCAGAGAAGCCACCTTAGTATCCAGGGTTGCCAGGAACCATGGAAACCACTTTTCTGAGGATAACTGGACCCAGTCTTCAAACTGAGCAAAGAACAAGTTTTAAAAATGGAGTTTTACCAAGTGTTTTACCATTCTGGATCAAGCCAGCAGACAAGGTGGTGTCTATGGCTTACTCATTCAAATATGCATAGCAGTTAGAAAATGGATTGTGATGTCATCACATGCTGCTACTTTTTGTGGAGATAAAACCATGAACAGTTGCTTTGGAACTGGCCCTTAGTCAAAACAGATGGAGCTAGTCATGTAGCATATGCATTCTGAAATGGTAGCACATTAAAAGCCTAAGTCCTCAGGAAAAAACAACAAAAACCAATGCAATCTCATGCAGTACAGCCTAGAAAGTATATTGTATTTCATACCTACAGATTTATTATTCAAAGAGCACAATGTCAACTGACGACCTGCATGTATGAACTGTCCTTTGGACCTACATGCAAAGCCTTCAGGTTTGTTCTGACTAGCTCCTTTCATGCTTCTATGCTTTTCATATGCAATTTTCTTCAAAGGAGTATTTCACATATTCCACTGTGAGTCATTGACTGGCAACATTAAATAACATACATGCATATGTGAATCTAGATATAATCTCTTTGGGCTTTGTTCTGTGTGATAATGCAAAGTTTTGAATATGCATTTAGTCTGTCACGAGCTAAACTTTTTTATTATTATTCTAGGGTGTGTTTGCATTGGAATGGCTTTCTTTCCAGTACCTGATTTCCACCATCATCAGCTCATAACATCCTACCTACCAAACACATTTTTTGCAAGTTTCAGCACAGACAAGTTCCTTCACTTAAGATGACGGAATGAAATCTGTCAAGCAGCTCTATTTTTGGTTGGCACCAATTCCTGCAGAAGCTGCTGGCATCCTGGAAGTTGCCTCTGATACTGTTTGTTATGAGCCCCTTGCTTGCTCATACAGTGTATTCGCTTGGAAAATTTCCAACATGTCAACCATCTCTGTGGCAGTTTCAGCTTTGTGATTGGAAAGCATTCAGCAAACTGCAGATACTGGTGATTTTCTCTGCCAGAGACACCAGTTCCAGCTGATGCCTTAACAACTCTACTGTGTCATAAAAGAAGTCTCTGGAAATATTAGAAGATTGACTATATATCTGAAGTCATAGTAGGTTTCAGATTTTGGATAAATGTCCAATCTGGAATTTGAGCATGTTGGTCTTTACTGTTAAGAAAGTACATGGAAGCAACTGATGCTATTTCATGCTCTTGTTTTCTTTCTGACTGGCCTTGGGTGATATTTAAGCTCTGAAGTGACATTCTAGAGAACAGGCATGCCAAATGGATTTAAAAATTATTCCAGTGTAAGCTTTTGTAGTCCAGAGCTGACTTTTCCATTGCACTGAAGTATACATTCATTAGGACGATGCTTTTATATTCACAATATAATTGTGAATGTAAAATCATCAGTGTAATGTATGTATACTTTTGGATCAGATGAAGTGAGCTCTGACTCATAAATGCTTATCCAGTAATAAATGTTGTTAGTCTTAAGGGTGCCACTGTACTCTTGTTTTATTTTGCTGCTTCAGACTAACACAGCTACCTGTTTGAAATTACCATGAAGGACAGGTCTATCAATGGTTATTAGCTATGATGGCTAAATGGAACCTTCATTTTCAGATGCAGTAAAACTCTAAAATACTAATTGTTAGGGTGGAATATCAGAGGAAAGCATTGGCTTTTGTTCCCGAGTTTATGGCCTTCTGAGGTACCTGGTTAGCTACTGTGGGAAACAGGATACTGGACTATACAGAACATTTGTCCAGAGGGAGTATTCATATTTTCTTACATGACAAAGTAGTGGGCATTTGATTTTCTACTTTTTTATTAGTAACACTGCACTTGTGCTAAAGGGTATGATGTAACCAAAATTATCTTTCAATGGAAGTTCTAAGCACATACTTAAATCTCTGCTGTGGAAGACAGTGGGATTCCAGTGGAAAAACTCATGAAATGAGTCAGTGAAGTAGATCTTTCTCCACCTGCCTCCAAAAATCCCCTCTGCTTGCACCAGCGGAGGAGGCAATTTTACTGTGTTCCTTATCACTGTTGCCAACCCTCTGTACTGTAGTGGGTTTTTTTGTTTGTTTTTGCCAGGCTCTCCTGACTTTCAGAGAAGAGTTCGGGAACAAACAGCAGGCTGCTTGTGAAACAGAAGACATGGGAAAGATTTGCTCTGCCAACTCTCTCCATGAGCTTTTCTTCAGAATCCAACCTAATGAGCCTTAAATATTTTTAACTTTTTCTGGATCATGCCCAATGAAATTAAGCAAACGTTCATTCTTGATACTGTAATAGGACATGGAGAAAAAGTGACTAATGTTAAATACATTTCAGGGGGAAAGTCAAGAGTGCACTTCTTTCTCTTCCATTGAACGTAATGGGAATTAAATGTGCTTCATCTTGGCTGGATCATGCCCTGTGATTTTTGCAACAGCCCGAGATTCTTGCAGTTGAAAGTATCCGGATGTTCACATGCAGCTGATCTGAAAAATATTTGGTTATCGATATTCACAGTGGTATCTATATAACTATATATCAGAAAATTATATGACTAGCAGTAATAAGAATGTCCAAAGGATTGAACATGCTCAGTGGGATCAACAGACTATCCCTACTCTTTATTACCAACTTTTAAAAAATGGTTATGTGACACAGAGAGGTTATAGAATCTGAGAAATATGTATAGAAACTGGCTCTATGGTTCTTTAGATCCTGGCATATGTAAATAGGACATGTTTATAGAAACCACTGAAGCCACTTCACATGTTCTGCTATTCTCATACTAAAACTAGGATTGTGCTTATCGATATACTCGAACCAAAAATAAACTTGAAATTAGCCGTTTCGGCAATATTTGGGTTTGGGGTTGACCAAATACCAAAACCTAGGAATCTGCCCAAAGCCAAATATGCAATTCCCGAAAAAACCAAATAGATTCCCGAAAAGTGATTTTGTAGTGTTCATAGAGGGGAGTACTTTTTGTGTAGGAAAAATGTGACACTTGCCATGATGACTCAAACACTTTACATGCTGCCTAGGAGGTTCAGATAAACAAGCCGTACATCTACATGCCACTGTGGAAAGACCATAACAAATGCCTGGATAATTACGACCAATGAAAAGTGTTTCCTAGAATCAGTCCTGGATAAAATTGTTGTTTCCTTTGCTAAATGAAAAAGAGAAATAATGGTGGTGTCACATGTGCCAGCATGTAACAATGTTCAGCTGAGACCAGTGTTTTTAACACTAAAGAACACCACACAGAATCACACGCACCTATTTACAACTGTCATTTCTTCTATGCTGATTAAAGAGGCCATTGATTGATTGGGCATCATGTCAGATCTACCCCCACAATCTTCCCAACCAGCATCTAGACACATTGGCGAGACTGCAGGGAAGCTTGTGCGGCTGTCATTTGTCATGTGTATAAACACAAATCCACCATCTCCCAGTATGTCAATCTGGCATCTTTCCTGAAGACAAAATTATTTTATTTTTTAAAAAATAACCAAAGCAAATGGGATACTTTACTATGCATGGGTGGAAAAGCACAGCATACTGTCAATGTAGGCGCAGGAGCAGACGCCGCTGCTTAGGAAGGACACCAGCACTTTGTTACCTGTAAAGCCAAAAGATGAAAAAGCAGCCCTCCCTTCTCCATCTCTGAAAAGAACAGCTGAAGTGACTGTAGACTTGGCATGCTGGGACCAGCAGGATTTCTACATTTCATTGAGTTTGGGGGAGAAAAGACAGTGTAAACAAGAAAATGAAGGCAAAATGCAAAAATGCACTGTCATATTCCCTTACTTTAATCATAGTTGTATCTGGCCCAATGATTATCTTCCTCTTATGCAGAAATGGTTTTACTGGCTCCTAATTTGTTTCTAGGTACTATTCAAAGAGCTGGTTTTAACCCATAAATATCCAAATATGGTATCTAAAAATCCAACTGCTTCCATGTTCATCTGCCGATTCCTTTAAATATTAATCCAAGATATTCTGTGACTGTTTGATAGTGACCAACCAGAAGGCCTTTTTGGTACCTTATTTACACCAGGTGAAGGTGATTCCATTTTCTCAACCCTTTGGAACTCTCCCATTGGGATTGTTCTTCCTGGCTGCAGATGTGGGCTTGAATGCATTTTTTAAGTTTATAATTGTGTTTCATTTTTGTCAAGTTTTTTCCTCAGTTTCTATGCTGACATTGGACACTACAACTGAAAAATAAACAGGAAGAAAATGTTTCCTAGGGAGGGGGGGAAGCCATGGAAAAATGTAAAACCTGAGAATCTCCCCCATTGGCATATTATTGAGGCTATTGTTAAGTCCAACCAATGTAATGCCTGACAATCTGAAACTATGTAACATCCAAGAATCTCAAACTATTTCAAACACAAGAATTTCAATGCAAAATGTGAAAAGCCACAAAAAACCCAAACCCCTACAAACCAACTCCAGCAAAGAAAAAACCTTTACAAAACAACAAAAAAACTTAAAAGTGACAGAATCCTCTCTCAAGCAGCATGGCATGTTGATACCATGCCCTGGGAGACACAGAAACCCAGGGGAGGGGATCAGCTCCAGAAATTCCCAGTTAATCCTGAATATTTCTTGGATTTTGGGGGACCACGTTTTTCAGTATACCCCCAAAAAATCTCAGATATATTTGGGGATAAAAGGATAAGATATTTTTCAGATATATTTTTGGCTTGATTTTACTCAAATATTCACCCCTACTTTCCATATTCTGAGGTCAAATTCCTGAGCATATTGTGGGTCTCTCAACATACTTTCACACAGCAAATGTTCAAAGTTTCATTTTGCATTTTAAATGAAACAAATCAGTCCCAATGTCACTAGTTTTTATTCATAAGATTTATATTGTGGGTGTATTGTCTTACTGGATCTTATCATGTCTCGCAGAATCAGAAGAAAAAGGAGAGAAAATTAAAGAAAATCTTGGCTAAGCCAGATGGCTTATTATACAAAACTGGGTGAAAAAAACCACAGTCATATGAAATTAGTTTGAGTTTACATCTATAAAGGGTAGTCCCATCAAAATAGATTAGTTTTGTTGCTCTCGCCAGCTCCAGCAAACAATCCCAAGGGAAAGGCAAGAAAAGAACAAAACAGGGATTGTTACATAAAAGTCTCCAAGTGTCTAACCTACAGCCATTTTTGTGAGTTACCTCCAAGCTTTGGCTTTTACTGTCTCTTGAGGGTCACTTCTCATCTCAATGAAATCATTTGTAGCAGTCTAGATGCAACTGACCCAGGTTGAACCTTGACTTATGAGCCGAGTGAAGCCCTACAAACATGCCAGTCCTCTAGCATATGGTGCTGGTGGTTTGTAGCCAATAGCTAGATTATGGCCTGCATCCTTGTTGATGTGCCAAAGGAGACAAGATGTACTGATTGTTCTTAGCACTGATTGGTCATGAACAGCACCTCATATTTTGGTACCAGAATTATCTGTTACAATTACTCACAAAGAATCTATGTGCTAGATGAAAGCACTGTAACCTTCTGCAAAGCTTGAACCAAGAGAATTATGCAGTGGATTGGATCAATCAGAAGAGTTCATGGAAGCTGTTGGCAGAGTGGATGTTCTTTTGCAAGAAAAATGCAGCACAAGACAAGGGTGCAGCAATCCCTTCTGCTCATGCAAGCCTTGAGGAGAAGAGAAGGTGGTAGGGGAGATCAACTCCAACAGCTCTTTCTGTGAACTCTTCCAGTGGATCCAATCCAAAGAATAGTACCATAATGTAGTTAGAATAAGACTTTTTAATTTTCTGAACTCTAAGCCTGCTGAACTTATTTTATCTCCTGACCCCTTTCCAGCTATCTCTTTAGTGAGTAAGCATGAACAGATGCTGAAAACAGATGAACCACTGCAAGCCAAGATCTACAGAGTAGTATGAAGACTTCTGAAATAGTTGTTTTAGCAGGAGTGCTCTGTCCTTTCATGCCTGTCACTTTGTTGCCAGGTCCATTCTATCACTTATCAAGCCAAGGACAGTTTTAATCACTGGAATTCAGAGCAAGAGAGTGAAGAAAGAGCCTCAGAAGTTTTACAACTTTTTTTTTTTTTTGGGCAAAACACTGTGTGGACCTATTATATGTGAGTGGAAAGGACAGAATGGGGATGACTTGGAACCAGCAGCAGAGAATGCTACTCACACATCTGAATGGCTGTATGGATGGAAGGATAAGGGAGAGGGGGAAAATGAGGAATGTCCTGCTGGCTTGCTGCAGCAGGCTGAAAGCAGCTGAGGTCTCAGCTAATTTATTCCCTCCTCTTTCTGAAGTATTTAACCTGGATGGGCCAGTGATATGGGCCTTTGGGTCTCAGTGATTCTGGGGCCCTGAGCAACAATCAAGGATAGCACCCAGAATCACTCAGGTAGGGGGAAGGGTGATCAACTGAAGGGTTTTGGCCTCCTCCCCACCATGCTACAGCTGATCATCTTGTCACATGGTGGCTGAGTCTCAGCTAACCTGTGGGATCAACAATGACAGAGGGAGCTTCAGGGCAGTGGCTGGAGTAACTGGCTGCTGAATGATGAGAGCTCCCAGCATGCCCCCCCCCAATGTGGGAGCAGATGCCCTGTGGCTAAGTGGCTAAGACCACCACTGCCCTTGGATGTGTAGTAAAGGGTAAGAGCCAAAGAGCTTGGCCTGGCAATCTTGATCTAGGATCTGTGAAAATTAACTTGGTGGATCTGGACCAGCCCAGAATTGTTTGTTTTTGTTTGTATATTAGTTTTTGTAATTTGAAGTCTTCTTTTTTGTATTTTTTGGGGGGGTATTTCTGGGGAGAAAAGGTGCTAAAAATCTTAAATCGATTAATAAAGGCATGCCTCCTTCCTTTATTAAGTTATTTAATAAGACCCGGCCAACTATCTCTGGAAAGAGCAAGGAAAAATCAAGCTGAAAAATGAGCTGCATTGCTTGTACACTGAGAGGTGAGTGAACCCCAGTTGCTGCTTATTTTTCTACAGTTAATATTGTCCCTAGCTGCCATCTTCAAGTATTTCATGCTCCTCCCTGAGGGAGGGTGTTCACAATTGAAGATACAGTCACAGGAACAAACTAGATGAGATGCCATCCCTGGGTTTACTCCGGGAAGAGTCTCTGTTTTGTAGTCTTGGAATGCCTTTAAAAGGGCCATAGAAACCTGATTATGGATGGAAACATAATGATGTGACCTGAAGTGGCTTGGAGGGGAAGTAGGAGTCCCTTCTCTCACCCCCCCCCCCATGCCACAGTGGTCCCAACTGCAATTGGGCCCCCGACAGCCAGGACTCTACAAAATGGAGGTGAATTCCCAGGGAGAACCCAGGGATGCATCTTATATTCTAATAGCAAAGTCAGCCAAATCTTTGGATACTTAAATCTGGTGACTAGAGCTGTGAGCGGGCAAGACAGAACTTTTGACAAACCTGAACAATGTCCCAGGTTTGCAGAAAAATCTGAAACCTGGAAAAGATACATTGGGGACTGATAATGATAGAAGGAGCACCTGTAGCAATGGGTTCCCTCAGTGGCTGTTGTTAGACAACCACAACATTCTTGTCCTTAGTTTCTGTGAGTAAAAGGCAGGGGGAGGGGGCATAACCCTTTCCAGGCCTATTTTGGCCTTTGATGGAGGACTTACTAGGGCCAGGCCTAGGGTTGCCAACTTCAGATTGGGAAATTCCTGAAGATTTCATGGTGAAGTCTGAGGAGGCAGGGTTTAAGGAGAGAAGAGGCCTATTTTGGCCTTTGATTAGGGTTGCCAGGTGCCAGGTGGTGGTGGGCAAACCCCCGGCAATTTGCCCCTTTGCCCTCCAAACAGCTGACAGTCGGCGGGCAAATGTGCACACGTGTACACGCCACTGCAGGTCACTTTCGATTTACAACTGGAAGTCCGGCCTCTCAAGGGGCCTTATGCCACTCAAACTCTTAGTTTGAGTGGCATAAGGCCTCTTGCAAGGCGAGACTTCCGGTAGTAAACCGGAAGTGACGCGCATGCGCATCGCCGCATCACCGCGCAATCCCGAGCTGTGCCTTAAAAGTCTCCTGCCAGAGGAGAGGTAGGACCTGGCAACCCGACCTTTGATGGAGGACTTACTAGGGCCAGGCCTAGGGTTGCCAGCTGTGGTAAAGTCATAGAGTTTCTAGCAGTTCCTACAGGTATCCTATGTCACTTCTGGGTTTTTTTTTTCCTGGAAGTGGCATAGCAAAGCAGCTGACATCAACTTTTTAAAAATTATTTTTCTACTGCCAGGCAAATAGGGCTGACAGCCAAAGGCCTCCTGCCATAGCTGGAGGCCTGGCATCCCGAGATCCCCTAATGACACAAAGACTTTATCCAAAGACTTTATAAAAAAAATCCCAATATTTTAAGCATTAAAAGCAGCATCGATACTTGTTTTCTTCCTCTCATTTACTAATGATATGGTTCAAGATCAGTCATGAGTGTGTTCACAGTAACATTGTTATAATATGGCTGCCACTGCCTTTATTATCCTGAGGATTGTCCTTGTCTGGTTGCAATGCCAGTATAACAAATGGAAAAAGAAGAGGACAAAATCTTTAAAATAAGGAGTTAATAAATGCTTTTCATAGACTTTTTCAGTATCGGTGATGCATCAGTTGATTAAAAGTAGTTTATATTTCATCCATTTAGCTATTAGTCTAAGTGTATATAAAGTCCTTTATATAACCCCCCTCAAAAAAATAACAAGAGAGGAAAAGGATATGAAGAGCCTTCAAAGTATGATGAAAATCAATACATGGAAGAATATGAGTCCTTTCTTAATGTGTTCTGTGAAGTAGAGTAAGCAGCACAATGCAAAGACAAAATAATGGGTAAATTCAGCATCTATTTTAAAATCTGGTTATCAACTGTCATGTTATTTCTTACTGATTGCCATACAAAGCTAAACATCCCCAAATACAAAACAATACAACAATATCACCAAAGAAATTGTACGGAATGTATAAGGAACATCACCAAATACATTAACCCCAGAAGCTCATGAGGTAAAATAATTTGGTTTTGTGAGCAGCAGCACCAGCTGTGGATACAGCCTCAAGCTCCCCATAACCTCCTCCAGTAGCTAATTCAAGGCCTCTCCCTCTTAGCTTCCCACGCTCTTAGCTTCAACACCCCCTGCCAACACAGGCACGATGTAACCCTGCCTCTTATAATAAGGGTGTCTGTTGACTGTCCCAAAGACAAAGAAGCTAAGACAGGAGAGAAGGTAGAATATGAGGCCTGAAAGGAATATCCTGGTGTGGAGGTTTTGGAAACTGAGGGGAAGGCGCTTATGTTGAATATAGGAGAAGTCTTGAGAAAACGAGGTGGCAATTGTCAAGGCAACATATGATAAGATCATGGATCACTTTTGGCCATAAGAACAGAAAAACCACTAATTGGACATGAGGTTTGTAGATGGAAAAATACAAGGCTTGTTGGCAGCATAAGTATGGGAAATGAATAAACTAAAAAAAAGTATTTTTTAACTTGTGTTTTTGCGCTTTTGTAATTTGGGTAGATGTAGATCAGCCACCTTCCCATACCAGAACACACCAAACTAGCTGTGGAAGAAATTTTTTTTGCAACCCACTCTATACACCTCTAATAGAGGCTGACCTTTCAACTTTACCTTGTGGAAAATGGGAATAAATATGGACCTGAATTAGTTTTAATGGAAAAGCAAAGTACAGGGAAGTGTACCAATCTTTTTATAGAGAAAAACCAACTGCATATCTAAAGTTTATTGTCATACTGTGCCTAAGAACTTGTAGTAAGTCTTAAGTCGAGAAACTTGCCATGCAATCATATTAACATTTGCTTGCTGAAGCACAAAATGCTCTTGGCTAAAGTGGTTTATGATGAAGTTTAGCTATTAACAGGTTGATAGGACATAGCTGATAATTATGTTTCATTTCTAGTTCATAAAATGCAGTTTGCCATATAAAACTGTTCATTCTAATGTCCAGAAGGGTTTGAAAGGTCAGCCTCCCTTCTTAGCATAAAACTTACTACATTTTATCTTGATCCAGACAATCAGAGTTGCCATTATGAATAATCATTCAATCAAGTTCCATTGCACAGCAATAGATTAAATTATACAAGAATAATTAGTGTATCTTCTCTCTGATTCTGCATATCCTTGCCGCGCTACTGGAGAGCAATTGGTAGGGGAGAGCTGTTGCCAGCAATTCCTCTTTGGGGTCTTCTTTATGCCATCTGACTGGACATTATTGCAAAAAGAATGCTGGTGTTTCGGTGGTTTCCCCAAGGGCTATAGGAAGAATAGTTTTCCAACAGGAGTCCTAGAAGCTTGGTTTATTGATTTATCTTAAGAACATAAGAAAAGCCATGCTGGATCAGACCAAGACCCATCAAGTCCAGCAGTCTGTTCACACAGTGGCCAACCAGGTGCCTCTGGGAAGCCCACAAACAAGACAACTGCAGCAGCGTTATTCTGCCTGTGTTCCACAGCACCTAATAGAATAGGTATGCTCCTCTGATCCTGGAGAGTATAGGTATACATCATGACTAGTTTCCATTTTTACTAGAAGCCATGAATAGCCCTATCCTCCATGAACATGTCCACTCCCCTCTTAGAGCCTTCCAAGTTGGCAGTCATCACCACATCCTGGGGCAGGGAGTTCCACAATTTAACTATGTATTGTGTGAAGAAATACTTCCTTTTATCTGTTTTGAATCTGTCACCCTCCAGCTTCAGCAGATGACCCCGCATTCTAGTATTATGAGAGAGGGAGAAAAGTGTCTCCCTGTCCACTCTCTCCATACCATGCATAATTGTATAGACCTCTATCATGTTTCCCCTTAACCGCCTTCTTTCCAAGCTAAACAACGCTCAGCGCTTTAACCGCTCCTCATAGGGTAGTTGCTGTAGCCCCCTGATCAATTTGGTTGCTCTTTGCTGCACTTTCTCAAGTTCAGCAATATATTTTATTAGATTTGGTGACCACAACCATACAAGTGTGGTCCAAGTGTGGTTTCACCATAGATTTATACATGGACTGTATGATAGCAGCAGTTTTATTCTCTATTCCTGTTCTAATTTCGGCCAGCATGAAGTTTGCCTTTTTTACAGCAGCCGCTCACTGGGTTGACTTCATTGAGTAATCCACTACCACCCCAAGATCCCTTTCTTGGTCCGTCATTGCCAGCATAGGTCACATCAGTATATAAATGAAGTTGGAATTTTTTGCCCTAATATGCATCACTTTACACTTGCTCACATCGAATCTCATTTGCCATTTTAATGCCCATTCCTCCTGTTTGAAGAGATCCTTTTGGAGCTCTTCCAGTCCAATTTTGTTTTAACCATCTTCCCTTACCTCTCTAGGTTTCACTGGGAATAAGCATAATTATGTTTACTCAGAAGTAAGTCCCCTGTTATTCAATGGGGCTTACTGTCAGGAAAGTATCCTTAGGATTGCAGCCAATGAGAAGTGTCTCCCCAGATCATTTTTAGCCATTAAGGTAAGTGTCTTTTTAACAATGAGATAGACACATCTGCTGTAGGTGGGAACAGCCACCAAACTTTCACAATCAGACTCCTGGGTGACCAACCTTAGTTGGGAGACCAACCAGGTTGAACTTGGGATCTGGGTCTTGTAACAAAGGTAAGTGTAGGCCTGTGTTATCAACTTTCCCACTCACTCTGAGAGGACAATTGGTCTTGGTTTAATCCTTTTATCCACTCTGGGAGTGGGAAGGGCTGGCCACTGTACCAGTGGCGGCCTGACCACTTCTTGCTCAGTCATGTGGCCAGGCCAGTTATGCCACGGAGACAACATTCAACCCTGGTAGCCCTAGACTAGACCGACCATTGGTCTAATCTATCATGGATACTCTTATGTCCTTATGCTATTTTTGCATCTGTTGAATATAAATGTTGTAAATCATGCATAGTGTAAAATGATATAAAATTAATCACACAAAAAATTAAATGGGTGACCTAAAAACCTAGTAAATTTCTTGATAGGAATGGCATCAGAATACAGGGAGTAATGGGAAGATTGCCAAAACCTTATATAAAGGCAAAGTTTTCACTAAAACTGCAAAAGCATTATTCTTGGAATAGAAAATAACTGTTATTGCCAGTCACTTTTCAGGCATCAAAGCTTCTTCTTGTCAGATTAGAGTAATAAGGTTTGTCCTTAAGTTCGACTTTTTGTACAGTCAAAATAAAGACTCCATGCTATTCTTCCCACACCTCAGAATGAAGACTCGATACTGATGCGTGGCAACCAGCAGGAGGGTTGTGGAGGGCTTCATCCTGGGAGAAAAAGAAAAAAGAAAAATAAGGCCTCGTCTACTTACAGAAAGTTCTTACCACAGAGTTTCTGGCAATTCCTAGAGCTACCAGGAAGTGACAAAGGGTAGCTCTAGTAATAGTTGGAAACTCTATGGTAACACTGAAAGTTCTGGGACCCAGAGGTGGGGGCTTGGCGGCACTACTCAAAACACTGAGCTGTGGTCTAAACTTAGGTTTATGTATGTGTGAGCACCTGTTGTACTGACAGAGTCAGGCAGAGCTGTCACACTATCCAGAGCCTTCTTGTGGGGTCCTTGACAGGCCTCAAACTACAGAGGGGAAGGGATTAGCAGCACCTTGTATCTTCCTCCTCTCTTTCTACTGTCGTCCTTTGTAGTCCACTAGCTGGCTGGAGGACAGCATGTTCTCTGAGGTCTAAGTCCCTGGCCCTTATGAGGATAATTTCCTGGGGTATGCCCTCCCCTTCTTCCTGACTCCCTGAGTGTTGCCCCACCCTCCAGCCTCACTCCCCACCTCCTTCCAGCCAGCAGATGCTTACACAGTAGTGGCTGTTCCTCCCTTGCCCGGCTTTGGTGGGTGAGCTGCCCTGCTGAGTCAACTGGTAGAGGTGAGGCTGAATTCTGCTGTATGTAAGTTGTTGCCAGGTGGACTGCTCCAGCTTGCTGTCTCCCCTGTGCTGAGAGGTATTTATCCTCATCCCCTATACCAACTCAAGCAACAAAGAGTTGATTAATGCTGCTCAGCACCAATCCTTCTGCCTGTATAAGTCCATGAAGGGCTGGTTTGGAAAGCTTCCTTTCATCATCAGAAGTTTTATTGTGTTCACCACTTCTTTCTACCTATATTCTAGAAATCCCACCCCCTCCTAGCATCCCCGATTGGAGCCTAACCAATCCTTCTGTAACATGCTTAATTATCAACCCAACACCAGCAATAATGCGGACTAGATAGAAAAATGCCTACTTCCAAATCAACTAGATTGGGAAAAAAGACCTCCTTCCTTCCATCTGAAGGAAAATTCTTATTTGGCTCTAAAGGCAACTAATTAAACACACATACTTAAGATAGGTGGGTCAGCAGCTGCCCTGAAGCCTGTACACTGGAGGCAGAACAGATATCCAAAGCCTCTCTGTATAAAACTCCTATGAGTTGGGCCACACAAGGTTCTCAGCCTAGCCATGACTCCACAGGAAAGAGCCAGCATGGTACAGTGGTTAAGAGTGGTGGACTCTAATCTGGAGAATTGGGTTTGATTCCCCACTCCTCCACATGAAGCCTGCAGGATGACCTTGGGATAGTCACAGTTCTCTCAGAGCTCTCTCAGCCCCACCTACCTTAGAAGGTGTCTGTTGTGGGTAGGAGAAGGGAAGGTGATAGTAAGCCACTTTGAGACTCCTTAAAGGAAGAGAAAAGTGGGGTATAAAAACCAACTCCTCTTCCTCACGTTTCAACTCATTGACACTGGTGGATCCAAGAAGTTCCCACTGCCCCTGGGCACAGTGAGTGAACCTGTATCTTTGAGTCTTTTTCTCCTATCATACCAATGGGTGGGTAAGCAAGTTCAATTCAGGATCTCTTCTTCAGCATTTGAGGAACATACACAAGACAAATAGAGTTTCTCATTTCAATTTCATTGCTATAAGATTCATGAATTCTCCATGAAACTTCAAGGTTTATACAGCATACCAAGCTGGTGTGCATGAACCCCAAAACAAAGGAAACAGGCTGAATGGGTGCACACAATTCAGACAACCTGGCAGTGGCTGATAAAAAATCTGGAACTAGCCAAACGTAAATATAAAGCTCAAGCTGACAAACACCGTTCGCAGGGGAAAGAGTATGGGGTGGGAGATTTGGTTTATTTATCCACCAAGAATCTACGATCCACCTGCCCATGTGGCAAGCTCAGGGTCCGTTCCCCATCTCCTGGATTATCAACCCGGTAACTGTAGATCTCTCGCTCCCCAAATCCCTGAGGCGGATTCATCCCGTGTTTCATGTCAGTCTATTGAAACTGCATGTTCCCTCCCTGGAGTGGCATCCTGAACCACCGCCTGCAGCACCTGTAATGGTGGGGGGGTAGCATTTCGATGTCGCAAAAATCCTGGACTCGCGTAACCACCATGGTTCCCTTCAATATTTGGTTCGCTGGAAGCACTTCAGTTCTGCTCAGGATGAGTGGGTGCGTTCTCGCGATGTCTCCGCCCCTCGCGAGTTCCATGCTGCCTACCCTCACAAGCCAGGTCCTGGGAAGTGAGGGGGGGGCCTTTGGGAGGGCAGAATGTCAGACATGGTCTGTGAAGGAATGTTGTGGTTTCTCCAGGTGCTGGCCTTGACCAGTCCTGTGTCCTGTAAACAGTATGTTTAGACTACTCTCTCTGTGGGAAGACTCCTAGCACCCTGTCAGCTCCTGGGAGGGGGGTTGCCATGGTATCCAGATCCACCCCAATTTGCCCTCTGCTCTTTTCCATATATGCCCTGTATTGTTCCCTTAGTTTTCACTAGTGTCCATTTGACTCTTGGCTTCTGTTAACCTGTGGATTTCCCAATAAATCAACTCTTTTTGACTGTCTGCTGATGTATATTTATGGGATTATCATGGGACTAGAGCTGACACCTTGGTGCTTCCATACATGGCTAGTCCCCAGATGCTGGTGTAAGAACAGTCAGGGAAGGACAGAGTTTGGGAATGAGACAACTAACATATCCACATGGCCACAAAGAATCTCCAAACAGGACCAGAAACTTGTGTGCCACTGTGGAATCCACTGCATCTGGAAGCCGCTCACATCACATTGAAAACAAAACAAGAAGGCAGAAGCTCTTTTTCTTCTATAGATAACACTTGTGGCCCCGAACATCAGATATTTCTCAACAACTATGACAGCAAGACTAGACAGGTCTACTAAGAAGTAATGATTCCCATTTTCTTCAGTAGGATTTAGTCCCAGGAAAGTTTCCTAGCATGCAGCCCATGTTTAGTAGGCTCACCTAGTTTTCACCAAGCACCTATGGATGGTTCTTGACATAACTCAGCAAAGAAATTGCATTGCACTGGTGCAGTTACAGCTGCATTCTCTTGGAAACATTTCTTATGTATTCTAGGATTATTTTTATTCTGAAAGTGTAATCCAGAGATATAAAAACTCAGCCTTTGAAAAAGTTTTCCTGTGCTTAAATTTGGACTTTAAAAATGTGCCTTTTAAAAACTATTTGTTCACAAGAATTTATGAACAAACAAACTAGCTAATAGGAAATTGGCTTTGTCAGTGAAGTGACCCCATGGTTTCTTTTTTTAATGGCTGAGGATTTGGGCTCATAACAACTATGGGATTTCTGTGCCACACACAAGTTAAGATTTCTTCTTATCTCTCTCAGCCACCTTCAGCTTGGGAGTTTTGTCTGATTATACATTTATTGAGGGTTATTTGAAATTTTTACATTTAATGAATAGTTTGTTGAATGGAAATGAAGGAGGAGGGACAAGGGATGTTATTGTGGGAATAAACAGACCCGGTCACTGAAAGCAAGAATGGGGAGGGGAATGCTCTAATGAAGGTTCTTGCAAAAGTCTCATAGTGATAAGCCCTAATGCATTACAAGAAATTGCTATTTTTTGCCAATAACTCTATTCTAATTTAAAGATCTCAGCCCCTTTCAAGTGAGAAATAATTTGATCTTTGTGCTATTTTCATCTTGGTACTCTTTTGAAAAGAGACAAATTGTTATAAATTATATGTAGTGTTGTTCTCCTGTGATTGATTGCTGAGGAAATCAAGCTATTTCACTTAGATGGTCTTTGTGGACTGAACCATATTCCCAGAAAAAAGACAAACACTTCACATTGAGTCTTTCAGTCCCTGTAGCTTTGTCTGGAGTCTACATTTTGAAAACTTTCTGCCACCTCCATCTCTCTGCAGGATGTCCTGCTTTCCATTTGTTGGTCTGCCAATTAACAGAAGTAGTCGTTGTGAGGTTAATTATATAGATTCCAGAGTTAATTTACCTACAGGAGCTGGAAGGCAGTTTATCAAGGGCAGATTTGATAAGCAAGCATGTACTTAAGATTTAATAGATCTGCAACCATCTGTAGTGGTTAATTATATTGGAGAATTTATTACCCCTTCTTAGGCATTTTATACTATTTTAATTTATTTTACAAAGGATTTTAAAAAAGAACAACACTCCCTGCTGCTATTGGCTGGGCTGTCAAATATCATATAAAAGGAAGTACAGAATACAGAAACTTTATTGGCATTTACAGTAACAAAATAAAAGGAAGTAATAAAAGAAACAGACAGGTGGAATTGCCTGGAACAGTGATGACAAGTAATGGTGTCCAGAATGTATCCTGAATACCCATAAAAATCTCTTAAAATCTTTACAATAGGACCAAATAATTAGGAAACGCAGAGCACTCCCAGGAAAGTGTTCTTTGCATGACATTGTTTAGGTTAGATCCAACCAGCTTTTCCACTCAATGTCTCCCAATTTCCGTACTTACTGCAAGTGGGGGAAGGGAACCAAGGAAAGTCACTGCACCAATGAATATACCAGACTAGATCTCCCCATGTAGATCCCATGCAGCCATGGGATGAACAATCCCACAATTTTATGTACAGTGCATCCTAAGCAGAATTACACTCTTCTAATTCAATGGAAATCAATGGGATTAGACTGTTGACAACTGCACTATAAATAAAATCAAACGGCTGTTCATCGAGGGAATTTCAGGGTACATTTTTGGTGTTGAGAATGTCTTTCATAGTTTATCAGGGGAAAAAAACCTTTTCCTTAGCAACATTAATTCAAGAAACTTCCCAGTGATAATGCTGTCTTTGTTTTTGTGACACAAAAGAAGCACCAAAACAATTGCATCTAAGAGAGGATAATCATATTGTATAATAGTATCACTGCCAGACAGCTTGTGTTCTGAAACTGAACATGCTGGTTCAGAACAAAGCTGTTTTTGGAACTCAACAGTTTCCATTTAAAAAACTACTGTAAGTCTTTTAAAAATATTTTGTTTATTATCAATATAGCCAATTCGCAACAGAATCTGTGGATACTTAAATCTGGAGACTGGAGCCATGACAAGACAGACTTTTCTATAAACCTGAAAAACACCCCAGATTAAAAGACAGGAGAATTCACAATTCTTTTGGCCTTTGAAGGAGGACTCATAAGGCTAGGCCTGGCAACAACCACTGGATGACTTGATACCACACAACTTGCATGACTCACCCAAGCCTGGCTTGCTTGTTCAACGACAACCACACCAAGAAAGTCAGTGCTGTGTAGAGGTTAGAGTTTTGGGCTAGGATCCAGAAGACCCACATTTGAATTCCCGTTCTACCATAGAGGTTTACTAGATGATCTTGGGCCAGTTATACATTCTCATCACCTACCTCACAGGGTTGTTGTGAGGATAAAATTGAGGAGAGTAGAATATGGTAAACTGCTTTGGATTCCTATTGTGGAGAAAGGTGGGTGTAACTGAAATGAATAAGTAATAAATATATCTGAAAAAGGGAGGAGGTAAATGGTAGGGTGGGGTGGGAAGGAGAGAATGAAGCAGGAACAAGTAGGGATATGGGGGTTGGCAGAAGGAGGGAAGAAATCGTGTGGGGAAGGGGATACAAGGGAAAGCGAGGCACCCCTGCACGTACTTGCAACTGGGCCTGTCCCAGCCCACTGGCTGGAACCACACAGAGTTTTCCCAGGGAGACAGAAGGAGGGTAACAGGCAATCAGGGCGTAAGGATAGCTGAAAGAGCTTCTGACCTCCAGAGACCATGTCTAGCACTCATTATTACCTATGGATGGCAAACGTGACCTCAGTGTTAGCCAAATTGCTCGGTTATGAATATTTATATGGGGGAATTAGCAAATCAATAACCGGCAATAGGCATAACCTCAGGATCTAACCTGTGTATACCACAATTCATTCCGTGTTTCAATGAATAAGGCGGAAGCAGTGGTTTTGCTTTTAAAAGGTTTACTTAATAATATGTACACAAGCACACAAAATTACATATTTACATATATATACACACATTCAGAGCCTATGGAATAAAGGTGGTAAAATAGAGATGTTCACCAATGTGGCAGTTTCCTTTTGAAGAGGGGTAATAATCACCTCATCCTGAAGACAGCATCCTAGATTCCATGCAGCAGAGAGGAATGAAAAGGGGGCAGGGGGGTCCCCTGCGTGTTCGAGCATCGCTGCCTACACCGACAGAGTGACAGCAAGTACAGGAGGGAGAGAGCTTATGGATGAGAGCAACCCCAGTTATACTCTTTTTGGGGTGGGGGATAATGGGATTACCCCCTCGTGGTTCCCATGGAGAACAAAGGTGGCAAAAGACCTTAATGGTCAGCTGCTACGGTGAGATGGGGGCAATTGAGACAGGCAGACCTAAACCTATTGACTTGTGCAATTCCGGGAGAGTCGCTGATGGGTTTATCTGGCTGGATACAAAGGCGCAAATAGCTGTGTCCGGCCGAGTAACTTTCACAATGCCGGAGGAGCGATCTTTCGTTGCTGATATCACGGAGGCTTCCGATGGGTCATTAATCATGCAGATGGTTGGGTGGGTGCTGGCTACGTGTCTGGTTGTTCCTTGCGAAATGGCTTCTACTGGACACTTGAACAGGGTCACAGGAAAATGGATTCCCTCTGGTTCACTCGGAGGGGCCGTCCTGCCTGTGGTTCCTTCATGCCTGTTTCGCGGGACAGTGCAGGAGCCCTTTCTATAGCGTTTGGGTCTTGCCACACGTCTGGGACAATGGCGACACATAGCTTCTGGGGTTGCCATGTATCCAGTCCAGGAGATGGCAAGCTCGGGGTAACATCAGAGTTTACATTTACCATCCAAAGGAAATAATGGGGCCATTATTTCCTACTGGAAATAGACCTAGCCTCTGAAACCAGATTTACTGCCAATGGAAATACTAGCTCTTGAAAGTTGAAGGGCCAAAACACCACTGACCAGATGGGAGAGCTTTTGTCTCCCTCGCTGCTCCTGCCTCCCCAACAGGATTCCCAATTCCAGTGTTATTTGGAGTGGTATTATCAGAAATGCTGATTCTGTCAGGGAAGCATCCAGACACCACATCCTGGCCTCAGTGTTTCAAGGGTATTCTGCATATAAGCTTTCATTACCTATAGAAAATTTATCTTAAATCAGTATGATTTAGTTCCAAATCTCTTCCTCTTTTTTGATACAGCACTACTTCCAGCCCCACCCCCCTTTATTTCTTTGTTCCTGCCATTCACATATTCCTTGGTTTAACTCAACTTGTCATAACTCAAAAGGAAGAGAAAATACAATGTTGGTAAGTCAGCATATCACTGAGAAGCTTTCAGCGCTGTATTGCCAGTGTTGATTATTCACACCTGTGGGACAATTGGCAGGGGACGAAGTTGGGAAGATCTCACGAGCTTGCTAGCAGAAGCAGCTGAATACCATCCTAGCTAAGTTTGTTTCACCTCAGCTTGCTGGCACATAAGCCTGGGTGTTGCCAGTCTTACAAGCCCCAGAGAATGAACAGAAGGTCTTGTGATCCATGGCTTGCAGCCTAGGGTTTTTGTAAACCTCCCCATTGAAACAACACCTGTGCAAAATGAGTTTGTTTTGCAGAATGTAGATGTCTTTAAAAGACATTAAGGTACAATTTCAGTGGGCTTGGTGAAACTCTGTTTAGGATTGCACTCTTAGTTTCTGAGTTGAATATTTAGGCCTAAATGTTTTGCCAATGTAAAGCAGGAAAGCTCCATTTACTTCTGAGTTGAATATTTAGGCCTAAATATTTTGCCATTGTAAAGCAGGGAAGCTCCATTTACTTCAGTTGATTTCTACCAGCAAAAAGTGTGTTCAGTTGTTTAAATAGAAAGTGCAGCACCTTAAAAAGATAAATTGATTCAGATAATTATGTTGGACTTGAATGAATCCCCCCCTTTAATTCTTAAATTAGGCTTTGCCTAGTATATATCAAAGTGTGTCATTATCACTGCTATGTAACATATTAATTATGCAATTACCATGTTTTATAATACCCTTTTATCTGCAATTTCTTCACACAAAACATGTCTCATCAATTGAATGGAACAAAAAGAAAGACAAAAGATAATATTCCTGGTGATTCATCATTGACCTTCAGACGTTACATATTGCCTCTGCCATTTAAAAAAAAAACCCTAAGTAAATTACATTAATACAATGGATGTGCCTCCATTATTGATTCCTCGGGGAACACGTTTTTCCCCTTCAGCTGTTAAGCATATCACATTTGTAGCATGTTCTTCTTTGAGAGACTAAAGTAGGTTAAAAAGATAGTCTATTGAACTCACGTTGTGGTGGAAATGCAAAAGCAAAGTGATTCTTCAAGCCTCAGATTGTAGCAGAAGGCAAGTCATTTGATTTCATTTGGATCAATGGTCTGCATTCATGTGTACTATGGTGGGTTTTATAACCCTGTGAAATTATGGGTCTTGCATGTTCTGTTAACATTCAGAGTTAATAAATCCCAGGAAAATAACAAATTGGAAAAATTCCTGGAGTACAGTGGGTACTCATGTGACACATGATTTCTGGTGTCAACTATAAGCAAAGGGACAAGAAGATTGAAGCAGGTACCTTCCCTGCCCTCTTCAGGAGCCACACTGTTCAGATGGTGTCTGGTGGTATGGTGGTCTATGAACCCCTCCTCAATCAAGTAGACTTTCCGCAGCCTTAACCAGGCTAGACTGAGGGTCAAACCAGATGAGCTCCATCTATGATTAGACCTTTCCAGCTTCTTTTAAAGGACATAGCAGTTATACAGAGCCCCAGTTTTGGATTGAGGTCATGGTTTGGGGTAGAGAGGTTTTTGCTCTTCTCCCATACATGATTGTCTGATCAAAACTGTCTTCTCCTTGGATTATTAAGGGAAAATGACAAGCACATAACAGGTGCCTGCTCCCCACCCCCCGGAACAAGGCTGAGGAAGGGCAAGGTTTCAATCTGTAAAACTAAACACAGGAAAGGTAAAATGCTCCCTTACCCCACATTGTGGTCCTTGTTCTTATCACAGCTTCACCCCTTTTTCTGTTCACCAACATGACCTATTTTTTTTTAATCGACTGACTTTGTACTATTATTTTATGGTACTGTCAGGGCTCACCTGTTCTCCCGTTGGTTGTTCCATGTCACACACTCCCCTTTTTGCCACCCTCACTTATACCGCTCCTTAGACTGTCCTCATCACCTCTCCCTTTTGCTTCGCCTCAGACTTCCGAGTTATAGAGACCGTTCGTCTCTCTCCGTCACTCATGGCTTCTTTGGAGGTAGACCGCTAGTCGTCTGAGATCACCTCCTACGCCCGTCTCCTCCTTGGCCAGCAAATCTAATCCCTTCTTAACCTTTTCCCTGCAGAACCTGCCCCACCCACCAATTAACATCTGTCCCCTTCTTTCTCTCCTTCAGGTGTTGTACTGTCACACCTGCCTGAATCTCCTTTCCCCTAACTTCTGGTTAACCCTCTGTTCTCCCCTTTCCTCCCCTGTCTGTGCTTCCTCTGTCCTATTGGCTGTCCCTCCTTTGTCTTGTGATACCCTGTCTTCCTCTCCATCTGATCTCTCCTGCAGTCCTCCCCTCTCTTCCTGCCCCTGCTCTTTCTCCCTTACTGTCCCCCCCTCCGGAGAGGCCAAGCGGACCTCTCCGCCCAGAGTGCCGGGGGCTGCACAGGTACCATATCATTCTCCCCCTCCTCCCACACACACTATTATTAAGCAGATAATTTGCTGATCCTGCATTCAGTTTCCAGGAAGCATTGTGCAACCTTCCCTCTGAGGAACAACCCTAGTTCCAGCTAACTAACTAGCTAGAAAATGCAAGTTCTTCCTCCCAAATTCTCTTTTCCTCTCAGAAACCACACACTGAGGAATGGAACGAATTATTAACAGTATTATACTGCCAATATATTTTACCTGCAACAGTAATTGTTTGCTGCATTGCCCAGAGGTTGTGGATAAAATGAGAAATAGTGCTGATCAGAAGCACAAACACTGTCCGTACAGAAGCTGTGCTTCTATTCCACACAGGCAGAAAAATACTGCAACCATTCAGCTCCTGGAAAAATTAAAATGCGGAAAAGATGGGTGAATAGTTAATTGTAACAGACATCATCTGGAACCACTATGACTAATGGCAGTTGATCCATAAATGACTGGTGTGGAACCACCAAAACAGAGTTTGCCAACAATAGTGTACAATGTGTTGGTGATAATAACGAAATTTTGGATTTAAGCACATTAAACTTAAATAGTAATTGTCCTGGGAGATCAAAATTTCATTTGGAAGAGAAACAAAAAGTTTTTGGCTCAATCCTGTGGCTTAGAAAACCTTAAGCTTTTATTCAAGACCCAGTAAACTGTAGAGAAGTGATGCACTATGGTTTCTTCCTTTTTTTCTTTTTCTTTTGTAAAATGAGAGAAGAAATAAATATCTGAAATCAGCAGGAAAAGTAGACGTCCTGGTAGCTTCATAAACTTTGAATGACATTTAAATATTGAGAATGTAAGGACCGGCCATGCATGCTGTGAAGACTTCATAACATTAAATGCTGATATCCATAAAATTCAACAGCTTCAACTGTTTATGAATTGCCATTCATAAATCTTTTTGTGAAATTATTATTGCTGCTTTTATCTTCAAAACCTGGAAATGTTTTCTTTTTGGCATTTCGTTCTGTCTTCACAAAGCATTTTGATTCACTTGTCCCACTTTTAGACTTGTGATGACATAAATCTAAAGGCGGAGTCTAGGATGTTCTTGAAAGGTAAGGGCCAGCATATATAACCTGATGTGACATCACCCCATGGGTCAGGAATGACCCGGTGCTTGCACAGGGGACCTTTACCTTTTTAATGCAGCACAGTTTATCTAATGTTTACAATCTCCTTCCCTTCCTCTCCCCACAACAAACTTCTTATGAGGTAGGTGAGGCTGAGAGAGTTCAAGGTCCAAGGTCACCCAGCTGGCTTCATGTGTAAGAGTGGGGAAACCACCCCAGATCACCAGATTAGAGCCCACCACTCATGTGGAGGACTGGGGAATCAAACCTGGTTCTCCAGATTAGAGTCCACCACTCTTAACCACTACACCCCACTGAAACCTTATTGAGGAGACTCACAAGTAAAAAAATACACAAAATCATAAAACAACAACATAAATTATCAGTATTGAAAGCAAGATATTAAAACAAGCCAGGAGCATGAATGCAATATTTTAAAAGCATTGAGAAACCTAAAAAGTGCCCATAAAAAACTAAAAAGTGTTAACCTGGCCTGTATTGGTTTGCAACCCAAATTACTTTTCGAAGATCCACAGCTTTTATATAATTGACTCCTTGTGCATAACACTTTCAAAAGCAAATATATAATATATAGAATGACAACAGAAAAATCTGCAACACAGTGAAAGCAAAATGTTGATGAAATTTGAAGAAGATGAACACAAATTATTTCAGATCACGATCCCACCCATTCACACACACACACACACACACACACACACACACACACACACACACAGAGTATTCTTTTTGGGTGGCTGCCAGGAATGCCTGTTGATATACTTTGTTCAGAGGCCAAGAACCTGACATCATTTGACTATTGTTTCTCTGTTCTGACTATGTTTTACAACTGTTTAGCAGTTGGAGCTTTTTTACTTTGCTTTCTTGGCTTCCTGCCTATACCTCAAAACAATGTATAATTAACAACATGGAGGCAGAGTTACATACACAGAGAGAAAGTATGGGGAGGCAGGACAGAAATACGTAGGGGCATGTCAACATCACAAAACCAATGCTTCAGTTCATTCCCCATTGTTCTTTTAAAAATACAGCTTTTCCCCTTCCCCTCAACTCAATTACTTTGCAGGAGAAAACATGATCCATAAAACTTGATACCCAAACTGACCAAATGAAGCAATGGAAGACTCCCACTGACTTTTACTGACCCTGTTTTTCAAACTTTCAGCCCTATACTAAATATTCCAGAAACTAATGACAGGATCTCTGTTTTCCATCCACTGCTGCAATTGTATTAATTTGCTCAGTTCAGTCATAATATGCAGCCATCATTTATATTAATGTTTAATTTGTGAACCTGGGACTCAGCTCACAAACCAATATTCAAATCCTGATTTGCTTGCACAAATGCAGGTTTTATCAACATTGCTCCCTCCCCCCCCACCCCCCACTTGCCATTCAGAGACCCAGCTAGTATCCTGGCCTGTGCTAAAGCAAAGGCAGCACCAGGGAACATGCCAAGCTTGAACCAGAATTAATACAGGATGGCTGTGTTTGTACATCACACAAAGGTACCATTTAGACTGGTTAATAAATTATCTTTAGAACATGGTTTCAGTCCACAATGTAATGAATCCTAACTAGACAAAGTTAATGGAGTAGCTTTCATTTGTATTACCACACTACTCACAGTTAGTTTAATTAACCCTTAGTCTGACATGACATTTGACACAAGCTGCTATGTATCCAGTAAAGCTGATTTTTAAAATGAGGAGTAGACTGTGGTTCACTGACAGTGCATTCCTGAGGCGCACCGGCATCCAGGACACCAGGAAGGGGCCCCGCCGGCGTACAGGCCCCCCACGCTGGTGTCTGGGCAACTTACACCGGCATTAGTGGCCCCAGCGCTGGCGGGAAAGCCCAGATGCTGGTTGCCGGCTGCTGCCACAGCTGCGCCACCCTGGGATGCGGACGGGGCCTTCCTGTGGCATCCGGACGCCAGCGAAGGCCGTTCCGGCATTCCAGGAGGCATTCCTGGGGCATTTTGGCGCCGGCCTGGGGGCGGGGCCACCTTTAGGTGGCTTCCAAAACCCTTTTGGGTCAGGAATGCCCCTTTTTGTTTTTGCAGAGATACGCCACCTTTCAGGTAACGTAGCTCCCATGCAACCCTATGAGGGTTGCACAGATTCTTTGCACCGGGAGGTGGTTTCGGCAGGGCCAACACCTCCTTTGGAAGCAGCGCAGCCACGTTGCCTCCTAAGCCCAGTGCAGGCATTCCGCTCAGGAATGCACAGTGTCTCTCTCTCTCTATTCCACCAGGTGGCATGAATTCCAATCTGCCTTCTCTTGTCTGCTTTAACCATGGTTCAGCACTAGCCCAGAGTATGGTTAATACCAACCACATTCCCTCTTAACTTCAGAGAGAGACATTTTTGGGAAATGTGAGGGTTTTCCCCCCTTCTTCTCTTTTGTCCACCCCATCTCATTCACTGCCATGGCCTGCACCACACTGCCTATATGCCAATTGATTTTAATGCTGATAATTGAATAGTGATTTTAAATTAGAATTGAACTGAATTTTGGAAGAAAAATCCTCAAACAAAAATATTTTTCCACATAGCAACCTATACCTGGCTGGAACTCAGAGTATAATAAAGTAGAATACAGTAGATACCATCTCTGTGTTTGTATTGCTTTTTACACTCCAGTACTTTTATTTCATTCGAAGTTATTTCAAACTATTGTTTTAATGGGCTATTCTCCTAGGGTCTTATTACAGTTCCTAGAGGCCAGTTACATTGGTACGTTCAGGGAAAGGGAGAAAATACTGTGGATGTACAAATTGGCTAGGAGCTGGTATTTTGTTTCCAGACATGCTGAGGATGCAACACTATCATTTCTAGAAAGTTTTTGTGTGCATTGTGTGTATTCCCATTATGGCCTTTTGCATATAGCCCCTCTAAAGGGGTACAGATGGCCAAAAACAAGGGACCATATGCAAAAGAAGACCAATTATCTTAGCAGTACCAGCTTGAATCTCACAAGCCAAGGGAGAATCATTCCATTTGTAATTGAGGTTCCAATGTTTTTAAAAAATATGAATACAAGATAGGCAAGTTTAATTTATTTATTTAGAAAAATGTGAGCACATATATACAGGTATTGGGGGGTAGTACGGAGAAAGGACATGGCTCTCCTTTAAACACAACAAGGGCCACAAAATGGAGAATGCACAGAAGCCAAATAGCCAAAACCTCAAAAAAGCTGAAAAATTATTAAGCTTTTCAGGAATTAGCCAGATTTCTATGTTTTGGTATTCGGCCGAAACTAAACCCGAATATTGCCCCAAATGGCTAATTTCTGGTTTATTTTCAGTTTGGGTATATTGATATGCACAGCCCTAGTTACTGCCTTCAACTATAGGCCTGGTGGAATATCTCTGTTTTGCAGGCCCTACGGAATTCTTTCAAATCTCGCAGTGCACTGGTCTCACTGGAAAGAGAATTCCACCAGGCCAGGGCCAGGCCTGAAAAAGCCCTGGCCTTAGTTGAGGACAGCTGGATACTCTTAGGGCTAGGGACCACTAATGAGTTGTTGTTAGACGAGTGCAACACTCTTTGGAGGATGTAACAGGAGAGGCGGTCCCACAGGTCTTCTTATACATGTTCTCCAAAAATCACTAAGGATTGGCTGTTCTTCAGAGAATCTTTTAATGCTGGCTCTTTGGCAAGTCTTTCTAGCTGCTGAGTTTGTAAACACTTTAGTCATGTGAATGCTTTAAAAATGATGGCGATTGAACAAGCATTCTAAATGAAACTAGAACATAGAGTGTTACACCTACTTGTAACTGAACATGTTATCAAACCCAGTAGCTTAGTTCATGGGGACTGTTATGTATTGGTTGAATAGGATGTTGTAGTAAGCGGGAAGGAATGGAATACTAAGCAAGAGCCTGTTGGCCCGCCGTTGAGCCGCCCAACCACGGGAGTGGGGGGGGGGAGAAAGAAGGCAGGCACTCTGACAGTATCTAAGCGGGCGGGGAGCCGGAATTCTCAGTTCAGTCAGTTACTGTTACCATTACAGAGTGTTACTGTTAATAAAAAAGTTAGCTGTTAACTGCGCCTCTGGCCTCTTGGTGTTACCCACGATACATAACCTGACAATTTCTTGGATGACAGATCCATAGGGTTGCCATGCCAAGTCTGGCAATTGACAGAAGGGCTGGGGGTGTGGACATGGGGGTGCATGATGTGATGTCAGCGACATAAGTAACATTGCTATGTTACTTCCAGGTAAAACCTCGAAGTGACAAAGAGTAGTTCTAGGAATTGCCACAAACTCTATGGTAAAACCATGGTAACCATAGTTTTACCAGAGAGTTTCCAGTGATTCCTACAGCTACCCTTTGTCATTTTGGGGTTTTACCTGGAATTGATATAGTAATGTTGATTTTTTAAATTTTATTTTCCTCCCACTGCTGCTGCGAGCGGTGGCAGGCAAGTGGGCTAGCTGGAGGCAAGTCTATCTATCACTGGCTTGCTTTGATGATTTAACAGTGCCTTTGTGTTCCAAGGTAGTGTACTTACACAGGTAACGTACTTACAGAGGAGGAATAACAGCACTGAAGTGCTTATATACTGTTACAAGGCATCTAGTTGGACACTGCTGGGAATAGAATAGTGGACTAGATTACCTTTGTCATGATCCATAAAAGGCTTTTCCTATATATTGTCAGCAGGTTCAGGAGTTAAGCTTTGAGATCAACACCACATATAGAACCCTATAAAAAAACTACAGTGCGAACACTTCTCCTTCCCTAAGATTTTCTTTCTTTCAGAGATTTATTCTCCCTGCTCTACAGCATAAAATCTAGCAAAGAGGCACCACCTAAATCTGCAAAATAGAATGCAATTCCCCCTTTTATTCAAATAACCCCTAGATACCCTGTCAGCAAATGTCTTTGTTCCTACACTATGATTTGAAACACTGACTTACTCTCAGCAGAATCGAAAACTGGTGGAGACAGATATATCTACATACCTAATTTACTGGTGCTATAGAAAAAATACAGGCCTTTGGAAATAAGAAAGTGTATCACAGGAATATTTACAGACTATCAGTTCTTCTGTATTTAGATGAATCAAATTCACTTTTGAAAGTTGTCTTGCTTAATGAATAAACTTTTGTAGCCTGTTGCAAACTAAAATTTTCTCACCATTCTTTTCCAGGGCCCAACCAGTATTATTCACTAGGAATGAGCACATTGGTTCTTATTTTCAGTTCATTTTCTGATTCAAAAACCTTATTTGGTTATTTAAATGCATTATTTCTAAACCTAGAATGGTCGAAACTCAAAACTTGCTGTTTCTTTATTCTTCACAGAACTAACAATTTCTAAACAATTTGCACAATTGAGAAAGCATTAGCCAAGCATTCTCAGAAGAAGAAGAAAACACTTTAACAAAGATATGGGCACTTGAAGCAATATTATTACATATCAAAATGGGACACCTGAATGAAGTCCCTATAGAACACATGGGACTTTAATGACATTCCAGGTTATAAAAGAAAGAAATAAAGAGAGAAAAGGAATTGAAAATTGAAAAAAAGAAGACAAAAAAGGAGGAAAACAGCCAGACAATACCACTGACATCCTGGTTCCCCCCCCCCCCCCAAAATGCCATTTGGGAAACAAGCACATTTGATGGCTGAGGATTCCCTTTTGCACAGGGGAGTGGGGGAAATCAATAACAGAGCTAGAAAGATATAATTCAGACAAGATGGCAAAGCTTTATGTAAAATGTCTGGATTTCTATACAGGATCTATTGGCCATGTATCACTAGTTTTTCACTGTGTTGGCAAATAAATAAGAGAGGAAAGAGTTACCAGGCTGCCTTTTAAGTCTTATAAATAAATTGCAGTACTGCATGATCTACTTCAAATTTGTGCTTAGAAAATGGGCTGGAGGGAGAGAGTTCTGGAGAAAAATGGCAATTTGAGTTTGTGTGATGTATTCAAGTATTTGCTGAGATCCTTTCTCATTCAGAGAGGAGAATATACATATATATGACTGTCAGTGGTGTGCTTGCATGCATGTGCCGTATTCCTGAAAAGCCCAGAGGTGGTCATTAAAATCTATACCACAGAAAGAAAGAAAAAGACACAAACCGAGTCTGTATTTATATTTCTTTCTGAAGTAATATATAACAAGTGGTGAAGAATATAACAAGGTAAATTGCACTGTTTGACAAGTACTAGGGACCAAAATAATCTAGACTACTATTAAGCTGATTAAAGGGTTAGGTCCAAACTAAATTGGCAATTTCCACCAATTCCCCTTTCCCACTGCAGACTCCACTCTTAACATCCCTCAGAATCCCCCAGAAGCTGCATCTCATGGAGATCAGTGGGCTGCAGGAGGAGGGGGAGTCAGGAAAGTTCCATTCAGCTGGAGGAAAATTTAGTCTGGGTCCAACTCAAAGATTACTTTTCACATGCAACTGGATGAACACTGGATTTCAAACAGTATCAGAAATGATGCTATGTAGTTGATAGATTGGCTGCTGTGGAGAGAATGGGATGCAATCTGACGAAGTGAGCTTTGTATCCCGAAAGCTTATACTCTAGAAATTTTGTGGGTCTTTAAGGTCCTACTAGACTTGAATCTTGCTCTTCTGCTGAAGACCAACATGGCTACCAACCTGAAACAATCTACAAAAAAGGTAGGCAAGTCTGGCATCCCAGTCCGAAACACATTATTTGGAAGTCACATTGATTTGGTGCAGTCTTCCCAGTACATGTTGAGAGTTGGAGTATTATTTGAATGGAACAAAATGGCTTGCGACTAGCATACCTGAAGGACAGCCTACACCCTTATTAACCTACTTGACTGCTATGATCATCTTCTGAGGTCCTCCTTTGTGTGCTCTTTCATTCTGAGATTAGGTGGGTAACAACTTTGGAGAACGACTTCTCAATCATGGCAACAAAGTTCTGGAACTCTCTTTCCAAAGAGACTTGCCTGTCTCCTTCTGTTGTTGTCCTCCCCCAATGGCATTCCCTCAGTGATCCCTCCTTCCTGCCCCAGGTTTTAATTGTTGTTTTTATCATCATCTTCTATCATCATCATTTATATACTGATAGCGAAGTCAGTCAAATCTGAGCATAGTTAAAACCAAACAATAGAGCTGTGAACAAGCAAGACAGATATTTCTACAAATCTGTAAAGAGTCTTTAATGTGCAGAAATATGTGAAATCTTCAAAAAAAATACTTTGGGGGCTTTTAAAAATCCAAAAATGATAAAAGGAGACCTGTAGCTTTAAGCAACAGATTCCCTCATTGGCCATTGCTTTGCAACCAAAATATTTCAGACTGGGTTTCTGTGAGTAAAAAGACAGGGGGGAGGGTCCTTTCCAGGCCTATTTTGGCATTTGAGGGAGGACTCCTTGGGCCAGGCCTGACTAGGGTTGTATGTTGCAAGTTGGAAAATTCCTGGAGATTTTGTGGTGGAGTGTGAGGAGGACAGAGTTTGAGGAGGGGAGAGGCCTCAGCTGGATATAATGCCATAGAATCCATCCTATGGAGCACCCATTTTCTCCAGGGAGATAAATCTCTGTTGTCTGGAGTTCATTTGTAATTCTGGGAGATCTGTAGGTATCACCTGGAGGTTGGTAACCCTAGGCCTGGCAGAAACCTCTGGGTGACTTGATACCACCCAACTTTCATGACTTAACTAGGCTTGGTTGATTGCTACTGTTCAACAGCAGCCACCCTATGGATGCCAGTGTGGTATAACAGTTAGAGCTTCACAGCAGAGTCTGAGAAACCCAGGTTTAAATCCCCATGTTGCTTTGGGAGCTCACTGGGTGATTTGGGGCCAGTGACATCCAGAATTATTACTAATCTCCAGATGACACAGATCAGTTTCCCTGGATAAAATGGCTGGTTTTGAGGGTGGAATCTATGGCATTATACTCTAATGGGTTGCTTCCTTCCCCAAACCTTTCCTCCCAAGACTACACTCTCAAATCTCCAGCAATTTCCCAAAGTGTAGCTGGCAACCCTAAGAAGAGAAAGAAGCAGGAAAAGGGGAGAGTCTATGGGAGCTTTCAAGAAAGGGAAAGATGAAATAGTGGGCGAGAGGGAAATGAGATGTCTCTTGTAAGTCATTGCCGATTCCTGTTTACATATTCTAATAGCGAACTTAGCCAAAACTGAGAAGGCTTAAATCCAAGGACAGGAGCTGAGAACGAACAAGACAGATCTCTTACAAACCTGAAATTTACCCAGATTTTCAGAAAAATCTGAAACCTAAAAAAAAAATGCTTTGGGGAATTAAAAAACTGCAAAATAATAAAAGGTATACTTGTAGCTTTAAAAACAGAAGCCCTTAGTGGCAATTGCTAGGCAACCACAGTATTCTAGGCTTTGTTTTTGTCAGTAAAATTCAGTGGAAGGGGACAGGGCCCATTCCAGAGCTATTTTGGCCTTTGAGGTAGGACTCATCAAAGCCAAGACTGGCTGGGAGTCTTGATACCATCTATTGATGCAAAAACAACATTGAAAAATGCATACATTTTAAATCATTTTCCAAAGGATTCAAGATGTCTTACAATTAGGGTTACCAACCTCCAGGTAGTAGCTGGAGATCGTCTGCTATTACAACAGATCTCCAGCCGAAAGAGATCAATTCACCTGCAGAAAATGGCCACTTTGGCAATTGGACTCTGTGGCATTGAAGTCTCTTCCCTCCCCAAACTTCGCCCTCCTCAGGCTCTGCCCCAAAAATCTCCAGGTATTTTCCAACCCAGAGCTGGCAACCCTACTTACCATATAACAAGAAACATATAGGCAACACATTTTAAAACACACGGATGAAACTGGCAGCTGCACCTTAAATCCCATCACACTGTGTTTGGGATTGTAACTCAGCCCTACACTGGTTTATCTCAGAGATAACAACCTAACCAAACAAGCTAAGGCACAAATGGCCACCCATGAGACCCATTTAGTCCACATAATTATATTTTAAAGGCCCTCTATTAATACTTCCTTGCAGGAGCACTAAAATGTCATCAAAGTAGAGGACTTCTTTACATTGGGTTGATCCAGACTAAATAAGGAATTTTTACCAATTCTCTTTTCTCACTGCAGGCAACCTTCATGTCTTTCCCTATGGTCATTTATCCCTCAGGAGCACCATATTATGCAGATCGGGGGCTGCAGTGGGAGGAAGGGAAATTACCTGCAGTGGCAGGTAATTTGAAGTCCTCAAAACCCAATGTTTAAAAGGCATTTATTAACATTGTCAAGAAAACCACAAATAAGTGTGTCATGTGTATCTGTTTCTGAATGTGTGTGCAAGCTGTTTATCTGTGCTTTATATTTCAGACTGATTCTATAATCATTTTTTTCTTTATTCTTGAAAGGTTTTTTTTTAAAACTAGGGAAGAGCACTGAACACAATTTTGATTTCCGCTTAGCTGTTAATATGCAAAGTACTTTATGACGCACATTTTGTCACGCCGCTCCTGGGCTTCTGGGACCCCCGGGGTCTCTGCCTGGACCAAGGGTGGGGGCGGAGGAGCCTCCTCGGCCTCAGACCAGTCCGAGGGGGAGTCAGAGCTTTCTCCCCTCTCAGACGTTGCCAGGTTGTCGGCTCCCTCTCTCGCAGCCTCCTCACAACCTCCGTTTGGCTTCCTCCCCGGCCGCGGCTCCCCTCTCGCCTTATCACCTTTTCCAGCCAGAGAGGCCCCGCCCCTTTTCCCCACACCCCCGTCCCGCCCCCGTGCTCCCCCCCAGCCGGGCGTTGCCGGCGTCTTGCGGCGATCGGCTTCAGCTGCGCCGGCCGCTCTCCCCTGCCCCAGCCGCGCCCGCCCGCTCAACAGCTGAGGGGGGCGGAGTCTGTGCGGCCGCGTCATTCTGGCCGCGCCGGGCCTCGGGATTTGCGGCGCCGCCGCTCCGCTCCTGGGTTGCTGGGCCCCATCTGATCGGCTACCTGGGGGAGAGAGAAGGAGCAGCGTTGGCTTCCCCCGGTTCTCTGGGGGGGGGGGGCTGGGCGACTGGCTGTACCCCCTCCGCTTCTCCAGCGGGTAAGCCTGGGCCCGGGGCTGTGGGTCCGGGAGAGCTGTCGGCCCGGGAGCCGGCCAGCTGGCCCGTCCCGGGACACATTGATTACTGGGTCGCAAAATCAAGTAAAGGCTACTACAGATCAGGCTTCACCGACACTATGCTGATACTGATATCCTCTCAAACACAGTGCTGTTCAATTGAGGTAATTCAGCCATTCAGTAGGGGGTCCCTGAACGATGAGCTTTTGAGTCATATATATGCACATTGAGCCAGTGCTAAGGGTTAGGGCACATTTTATGGTTGCCATTGGACAGCCATTGAAACAGCTTTCCAGTTGAAAATGATCCCGACCGTAGGTACAACATGTACAAGAACTTGCCGTATGTGTTGGCACCAACTCATTGGCATCAATAGTTCCTAAGAGCTGGGAATGAAGATTCTAGGGTTGCTTCAACACCAGCCAGCTTGGATCACGTCGTGATCTCCAGTTGCAATCTGGAAGCTTATTTTTCAGTGATTGGTTTAAATGTCCATGCCTTGTTTGTGGCTGTTTAAAGGCTTGTACTCCTCCTGAATATTTCATGGTACAGCACAATCAGCTTATAGGCATGCTCATTGTCACACAGCCCAATACAGCTCTCTGTCCTCTTCTTAGTCATTCCTGTGTACCACTTTGTTGCATAGCCAAAATCAGTAACCAAGTTGGCAAATCAAAACTTAAAAGAAAGAAAAAACCCTTCCATTTTCTGTTTTTTATTCTTTAGTGATAGTAATGGCTGCTGATCAGGCTGGATCAGGAGAGTTTTTGTGTCTGCACAATTTTACAAAGCATCATGGGAGTGGTAGCTTACTCCTCAGACCTGTTTTTGTGTATTAGTATTTTTTAAATATAAATCATACAGCCCATTGAAAAATGTCCCAAAAAGAAAATGGACACTTTGAAATCTGGTGTGCTTTGATTGTGCTGTTCAAAAAACACCTTGCCATACAATCTCTGTAAAGGAAGCCAGACTGTTCTGAAAAAGCTGTTCCTTGCATTTTCTACCAGGCAACCAATTTTGTCATGAGCAAAGACTGCTCTGATTGGCTGCCTTATCCTGCTCTACCAACTAAACACTAGCACACACAAGTACACAGCTGCAAAGCTATTCACTTCTAGTTGCCACTCAACTGAAAAAATCTTGGGATCAGCTCCTTCTGATCACAGCTGTTGAACCAGGTGAATTCCACTGTCAAATATAGTCTGTGCAAAATTCATGGCACCCTAGCAGATTCATAACATAATAAATCATAATGAGAATTCTCACACATTTGGTAGAATCAGCAGCAGCCTCAAGATGACCTCCAGCTCTGAGAGTTGATCCTCTCCACAAGTTTAACATGGTTTAGTACTCATTCTCTGACACCAAGGATTAGAGGGTTGAGGGAGGGAGAGACTAGAGATCTCCAACAGAGCACCCTCACCAAACTACAACTTTCAAAAGTCTTTGGCTGCAGTCATTAAAATCAATCTTTTCACTGCAATCCTAAGGATGCTTTCCTGGGAGTAAGCCCCAGTGAACAACATGGGACTTACATCTGAGTTGACTGGTTGAGAATTAGTCCCCTAGAAGAATGTGAAGCAAATTGAAAATAAAATATACCCATTTAGTTTCTTTTGTCTTCATATGTTGCCATGTTGTTAGACTTTATGATCTGGCTGGTTTTTTTTCTCTTTCCCTTATTTTGGTACCCACTTAAATTACTCTTACATGGTGCCTACTCAGCTTACTCTGGCCTTGCTGCCGTGGGGAAGTCAGTCATCTTGTGTATGAATGGTGCAAAATGGCAATTAAATTTTGTCAAAAAGAATATATTGTGCACCATTCATACACAATTGATGTCAGGGTAATTATAAAAATTATATGAATTGAATTGGTAAAGTTCAGTATGAGGAACAAGATAATGACATGAAAGTACTCCTTAGAGGTTTGATTCACACAAAGGAGAAGTACAAACAAAATGGAGATTGTTGAGTTAAAACTATGGGGCTGTGAACTTGGTAACATCAATAATGGATATGCCCTAAATCTTAAATGTCTAGGTCAAATATTCTGCCCACTTAACTTACTCTGGCCTTCCTGCCATGGGGAAGTCAATCAGCTTCATTTCAAACAATGAATACCAAGTGAGGGCATTACATCTTGTTCTCAAAGCATTAGCTGTGATGGGTGATGCCTCATGCTCTTTACTATCTTGGAAATATGCCAGAAATGGCCTCTGATTAGAAATCTGCTTGCCACCCCCCATGCTTTCCATCCTCCTCCATGCAGAAAAAGAGAAACACAAGAGCAAGCACCTGAGAATTCAACACAGCCTCCTCGAATTGAGCCAACAAATTTCATGCCCTCCCTCCCTCCTTTTTTGTCATGCTGCTTTATGATGCCACTACTATTGCTGTGGTGTCCAAAGATACTTAAACCCATTGTAAATATTACCCTTTTATAGCTACTTTGCCGTAAACATGTCAGAAAGTACTAATGTTGAACATTAAAAGACTCCATGAGGTGAATACCCAAGGCACTCAAAGTAGCAACCTAATTGGACTTGGCCTCTCATTTATTGGTGAGTAAATTTTAATAAGAAATACAGATTTTCAAAGCTTTCATAAAGGTGTATTACTTAAAACCATAATTACCTAGCTATGCAGAATAGTTAACATTTCCTTAAGCAGGTACAGTTTGAGGAATACATATTCACCGCCAAGGAATTTAGAAGGCTCTAGCCAGAGCCATATTAAGACCAAATTCAATAAAAATATATCAGTCAACGTTTTTTCCAGAAAGCCACATGGGGTATTTAATTCCCAGAAAATAGACTTTTAAGGCTACTGTGCCACAAAATTTTTTTTGGCATCAAATGATTTTAAAAAATCTGGAAAGCCTTTTAAAGTTAAATCTGTTCTGGCACTTGTAAGTTTTTAACAACTGCTGTCTATTTTTAACTGTTCTGTATGGAATCTAATATTGTAAACTGCCTTAAGTATTTTTTCTAAATAGAAAGGGGAGGCATGAATATTTTAATAAATAAAACAGGACTGGAAGAGCCCCCTAATTTCAGCAGTGGGTTTTTTTAATGCCCAGGGGGACTGGAGGCAGTCAGGGATAGTCCACTTAAGTGAACTTCTGATTATGGTAGTTTAGATTTAAACCTATGACTGGGTCTGCAAATACTGACTACAAGGACCCCTTCCAAATGGGCTTTTCCCCTTGGAACTGCATGCAGAAATAACATTTATATTTCCATACACTAAGAAGACATCAGTACCCTGATGAAACCAGTAGTCATAACTTCAGTCCTGCTCATCTCAGACCTAGTTGTATGACTAGCAACGAACGAAGGTATTTCGCGCTAAACAAAGGTGCAAAGCCTACCATGCTATCATTGAAAGCAAAGTTTCTAAATTATTGTCAACATACAAAGATGAGAAATAACTTGCATCATGTGAGGAAGCACACTTTCAGAATCAGTGGCATACTCTTCAAGATGGGGGACAAACAAACACAATTTCTGCTCACAGAATCTTCCACCTCTAGGCTATATTTCCATAGGCATTCCTACCATTTGGCAGGCATCTCATACAACACTATCCCATGTTGCAATAGTGCTGTTGGTAAGCTAAGAGAAGGAATTGGTAGTAATCCCTTCCATCTGTTTCTTATATTTAATTATGATGTAGAATGGTAAACACCTTGTTCGCCAACTTGACAGGCACTGCTAAATTGAGAAGAGGTATGAACATAACCACTGGGAACACAGAATTTCATATGGAAATTAAAGCTATGAGAAACACAGGTGATGAGTGGGAAGTTGAGGTATGGGAGGGGAATGTAAGCTACTATGTAGTAAAGTCAGAATGTGGAAATACAGGTGAAAGCAGTTCTAACACATATTGTGTGGATTTTCTTATTTAGGAGAGAAACACATTTCTTGAAAAATGAATTATCTTTCCAAGTTATACAGATGTCGATAAACAAGAATGGACAGCAACACAATAAAACAGGATTACAAAATTTGACAAATAGTGTAACAATATAATATGTATATACATTGAATAATGCAATGAAAGCTATCTGAAATTTCATAGATCATGATGGGTAGCCGTGTTAGTCTGTATGTAGCAGTAGAAAAGAGCAAGAGTCCAGTAGCACCTTAAAGACTAAAAAAATTTCTGTCAAGGTATGAAATTTCGTGAGTCACAGCTCACTTCTTCAGAAATTTCATAGACATAATGACCCTACTCCCATTATTAAAAGACCTTCCTGACTAATGGCTATGACCCTGTTTGTTTCCCAGAAATAATAATGCAGCTACAAATTAATAGTGGCAGCATAACTGTTAGTATTAATATTAATTCTGTGGCACCACCCAGGTATTTCCATCAGGACTAGCACCCAGTTTATCTAAGATGGTACACACACATACAGGAAGACCATGTTTCTGCTTAGTAGAAGTTACCACTTAAATTAGCTCAAGAGTAAATGAATGAGTTCAATAAGCAGCAGGAAGGCTTGAATTAACAGCAATCAGAACATATGGTTTCTTTGGCATGGTCTACACATTCCTTGACGAAAAGCTAAGATAAATAAGTTTGCAGTCAAATGTCAGGGAAGCTCCCCAAAGCAATATTGGCTGTTTTATTTGTATAGGAGCCGGAAAGGACCAGGAAGCTTGTATGACTGTTTTGTTTTGTTTTGTGTGTGTGTGTGTGTGTGTGTGTTGAATGCCATCAAGTTGCTGCCAATCTATGGTGACCCTATGCATTAATGACCTCCAAAATGTCTTAGTGTTAACAGTGTTGCTCAGGTCTTGCAAAGTGAAGGCCATGGCTTCCTTGATTGAGTTAATCCATCTCATGGTGGGTCTTCCTCTTTTCCTGCTGCTTTCAGCTTTTCCTAGCATTATTGTCTTTTCCAGTGACTCTTGTCTTCTAATACTGTGACAAAAGTATGATACCCTCAGTTTAGTTTTTTTAGCTTCTAGGGAGAGTTCAGGCTTAATTTGATCTAGAACCCACTTATTTTTCTTTTTGGCAGTCCATGGTATCCATAAAACTCTCCTCCAACATCATATTTCAAATGAATCAACTTTCTTCCTGTCAGCTTTCTTCATCGTCCAACTTTCACACCCATCCATAATAATGGAGAATACTATAGTATGAATAATATCGATCTTGGTCACCAGATCCTTACACTCAAGGATCTTCTCTAGTTCCTTCATGGCTGTCCTTCCCTGTTTTAGTCTTCTGCAGTCTCCCTTTTGGTTGATGATTAAGCTAAGGCATGCAAAAACTCTAACAATTTAAATTTTGTCATTGTCAACCTTGAAATTCTATAATTCCCCAGTAGTCATTACTTTTGTCTTCTTAATGTTCAGCTGTAATCCTGCTTTGGCACTTTGTGCTTAAACCTTCATCAGTAGTCAATTCAAGTGTTCACTGTTTTCTGCCGGTAATGTGGTGTCGGACTCCTTTGCCAATTAGAAACTATTCTGTTTCTCTTAACAGTAGCCTCTTGTATGGAGTACAGGTAGCACGTTAAAAAAAGCAGCTGTTGTGGCACACCCATTGCATTTAAAGCCAACCATAGCTTTTCATGGTCAACATACAACTTTGCTGTAATCTATGATTTTCTTCTGAAATTTTCTCATTTCTTCCAGTAACCCATGTAAATTTGCAATATGATTTCTAGTGCCTCTTCCTTTTCTGAATCCAGCTTGAACATCTGGCATTTCTCATTCCATTTAGGGTAAGTCTTTGTTGTAAGATTTTGAGCATCACTTCACTGACATGAGAAATTAAGGTGATGGTCCAATAGTTGCTGCAGTCTTTGGTGTCTCCTTTTTTCTGGATTGGAAAGTAGATTGACCATTTCTACTTTGTAGGCCATTGTTTAATTTTCCATATTTGTTGGCATGTTCTTGTTAAGATTTTGATAAGACTCCATTTTTGTGGCCTGAAAGAGCTCTATTGATAGCCCATCTACTCCAGGTGATTTGTTTCTCCTAGTTGCTTTGAGTGCAGCTTTCACTTCACTTTCTAAAATTGCAGGTTCTTCAAATGTTTCTTCATTGAAGGAATCTGTCATCCGTTCGTCTCTTCTGTATAATTCTTCAGTGTATTGTTTCCATCTTTTTTTTTTGTCCTGCTCAGTTAATGTATTTGGAACTGTCCATTCTCTTCTGCTGATGTGGTTGTTAATTCCTGAAGGGGGTGATTGCATCTTAGTTTGGTGTCTCAGCTGTGACCATTCCACCTTGAGTGACTCAGCTAGGATTTTAGCCTCTTGACAGAGTCTAAAATCCTTACGATATTCCTCTCAGATTTGCTGACACAAACCACCTCACCACATTAAGGGGTGCATTCAAGAGGGGGACTGTTTTTCATAGTCATTGCAAAAGGAATCATTCAGGATGTTTAAGCTTAGTAATTAGCAGCGCGTTCCAGGCTGAAGTGCCCCACATTTTTTGAAATTTCTTCACACTGAACCGTCATTCCCCTTTAACTCGACCTTTTGTATTTGCTCCGCCCCCACATCAAAGCATTTACTGAAGGAACTATGAAAAATCACAGCCACTGCTTAGGTATGCAAACAACCATTGCTAATGAAGGAATGAAGGAGCAGGCAAGGGGGGCTGGAATTTCTCCTCTTACATTTGGACTGGCGGGTTTAAAAAAGCAGCTTTGAGTGAGCATCAAAATCGACCCTGCATAAATGGCCTCAGTGATAGAGCCCGACAACATGTTTTACATATGGATAGGGTGTCAACTTCAGTCCTTGGTACCTCCCGTCAAAAGATGTCAGGAGACAGTGATGGGAAAGACCTCTGCCTGAGAACTGCTGCTCATCAAAGTAGATGATAGGGGCTAGATGGGCCATTTATTTAACTTCACTTGTAGCCCACCTTTCTCACTGACACTCAAGGAAGGTGGATATCAAATTTATTTTACAAAATTCAACCAGACAGTATGAGACATCCAATAAACAATGCAATCAGACTAGGACTACAGAATTAGAAAACGAGGAAACCACAAAACTGTTTAGGTGTGACATATTGTAAACAATACAGAAAGTGGATTACAAAGGTAAGTGGATTAAAGAAGTGGATTACAAAGGCTGTGCAGTAAAAGCAAGATTATATGTGTGTGTGAATACAACACTGACACTGCAACAGACTCCTTATAGAAGCACCCTCCTGGACGGTTCCCTTATATTGCAGTTCTAATCCCTTTATAAAAATGCCCTCTGGAACATTTTTGGTTTGCACATTTTGCAGAATGATAGAAACATGGGAGTCTTTCTGACCTCCTCAGGCAGGCTGTTCCACAAGGTTGAAACTAGATCTGATAATGCCCATGTTCAGGCAATTGCTAGTTTACCAATTTGCAGGGTGGCACCCTCAAAAGGTTTTGCTCAAATAAGTGAAGCTGCCATGGCATAGCATAGCAGAGGAGGTTGTCCTGCAGGGAGTAAAAATGGTCCAGAGCTTGGAAAAATAGCAATGTAGCTATAGAGAAGGTCAGAGAGCAGTTCAAAAAGAAGGTGCTTAAGGCCTGGGCATTGCTGGGAATGCAGATTGAAGGACAAGAACTTTTAGTCTGAATAGTGAGTAGGGTTGCCAACCTCCAGGTACTATTACAACTGATCTCCAGCCAATAGAGATCAGTACAGCTGGAATAAATGGCTGCTTTGGCAATTGGACTCTATGGCATTGAAGCCCATCCCCTCCCCAAACCTCGCCCTCCTCAGGCTCTGCCCCAAATATCTCCAGGTATTTCCCAACCCAGAGCTGGCAACCCTAATTGTGAGAGAGGTTCTTTCTCTCAGGTCTACAAACAAAATAATGCTGATGATAGAAACATAAAACCTGTTCATTCTTTCAAACTAGTGAGGTAAGACTTTCAGTTGCCCTGTTCATTAGGATATCTTAACAACAGGGTTGCCAAATTCTTGGTTCCAATGGGCAGATTTCTGGTTCTAACACTCCCTGTCCTCTGCCCTTGCTCAATGTAGCAGCTGCAGAAAAAGGGGGAGGGAAAATGGCATGAAAAGACTCTGGGACATCACATCTGGTTTCAGAACAGGAAGTGATCTTACAATAATCTAGGAATTTCTGAAACAGAAAGTGACATCAGGATGCTCCTGGAATTTTAAAATTTCAATGGTTTATACACAGCATTCTCCAACCCCACCCCAATGCTCCCTTTGACTGGCAAGCCTATTTCACAATCATGAGTACTGTAATGAGGACTTTGCATGATCTTCACACCATCATGCAGCCATTCAGTGACAGAAAGAAAGATGGATGTAGGTAGGCCAACAACCTGGAGAAAAAAAAATGTCTTGCACTGTTCTGGGTGAACGTAGAAGACTGCTCACCAAATGTCAATCTCTGGAAGCTTTTATGGCTTATTATTGCTTGTCAACTAGACTGAGGTGGGCAAAAAGTTCAAAGCACCTATAATAACCTCTTTTTTTTTCATTCCCAGACTAGTTAATATATCTGAGAATTGCCTTTATTAACACTGGAAGAGGTGTACCATTTCTGTCCATCTGTACAAGCATCTCTTTGTGTAAGCAAAGATGAATTTTCTCCCTTATATCAGCACTGTACGCCCTGTTAGGGCTGTTGAATTAAAAAAAATTCGGTATAGTTCGGATTCGGCTGAATTCGGCCCGTTTAGATTCGGGATATGCCGAAGTCGGAACTCCCCCACTTCGGGTCCGTGCAATTCGGCGGTAATTCAAAGTTCGGGAAAAAAATTCGGCCGAATAAAGCCATTAAAAACACAACCGTGCCTTTTCGCGGCTCTGGGGGGGCATTTTTGGGGGTAGAGATCCCAAACTTTGAGCGGAGCTTCAAAGGACGCTTCTTAAAAGACCCCCAAGTTTTGTAAAGATTGGGTCGGGGGGGCTGAGATATGGGCCCCGAAAGGGGTCCCCCCCACCCTTAATGTGCATCTCTGAGCAGAGCTTGCCACCCACGCACAAAGCTCCCAGCCCCGACAAACAGCTGATAAGTTTGCAAAGCATTGCAACAAAACTGCCAGCAACACGACTGCAAAAGCAACACAACCTTGTAAGCAACACCTTTGCAACTGTGCAAAGCAACACCTGACACCTGGGAGTTTGCAAACCATGGAAAGAGACAGAGGCAGCTAGCTATGCATAATGAGCAGGGGTGGAATTTCCGCTTTTGCATGGGACTCCAAATGCATTCTTTAAGTCACCATTTGAAAACAAGTTTTGAGCAAGCATCCAAATAGACCTAACCGCTCTTATGAATGAGGGAAAACCTGAAGACACACAATTGAAACCCCCCCTCAAACCAGGGAGAGAGAGACTGGAGGGGGAACACACACCCCAGGCAGAACCGGCAAAAGCCCCCTTTGGCTTCCCCCCCACCCACAGAAACTGCTCCCTCCCCACACACACACAGACTCTGCTTCCCCCACACACACAGGAGAAAAATTATAGATTAAAGCCCCCAAAGGGGTCTTACTGTGGCTGTCTTCTGTTCCATCAGGAGGGGAGGACTTGTAATCCACGATGATTCCAATTAGGCACGGGACGTTTTGCTCTGGAGATGCACAGGATCAGCTGATCCATTCATCCCAATAGGGAGAAGGGGAAAGGGGAAAGCCCATCTCTCGGGACCCCCTGACCCAATGTTTACAAAACATGGGTGGTCTCTTAAGAAGCCTTGTCTGAAGCTCCGCTCAAAGTTTGGGATCTGCACCCCCAAAAATTCGCCTCCTGCAGCCACGGAAAGAGAAAAGGGGGGAGCCGATATTTCTGCCCCCACTGAACCCATCTTTACAAAACTTGGGTGGTATCTTAAGAAGGATTGTCTGAAGTTATGCTGAAAGTTTGGGGGCTGTATCCACAAAAAAGCGCCCCCTGCAGCCACGGAAATGGAAAAGGGGTGGAGCCCATATCTCGAGACCCCCTGACCCAATGTTTACAAAACTTGGGGGGTATCTTAAGAAGCCTCATCTGATGCTCCACTGAAAGTTTGGGGTCTGTACCCCCAAAAATGCACCCCCTGCAGCCATGGAAAGAAAAAAGGGGGGAGCCCATATCTCGGGACCCCCTGACCCAATGTTTACAAAACTTGGGTGGTCTCTTAAGAAGGCTTGTCTGAATCTCTGCTGAAAGTTTTGTGTCTGTACCCCAAAAAATACGCCCCCTGCAGCCACAGAAAGGAGTGAATGTGCCCAAGCACCCCCCCACACACACACACAAGGATTTCCCTCTCTCTCTCTCTCTCTCTCTCTCTCTCCCCGGCCGGGCCGCACATCAGCTGATTCCTCCAGTACTCAATCCTGACTGATTGGCCAGAAGAAGATCCAGCTTGGCCACCGATTGGCCGGGGGAGGAGAATGCTGCTTACTGACAGTTATGCTGCTTACTGATGGCCGAATTTGCCTGATTTATTCGTGAACTCCCGAACTCGCTGAATTCGCCCCCCCCCCGGTTTTGAGTTCGGTTTGTCTCGAACTAAAAACCACCGAATCAGGGGAAATTCGGCTGTTTTTCAGTTCGGGCCGAACGGAATCAACAGCCCTACTCCCTGTTGCATAGTGGCTGGTGCTTAACTGGGCAGATACATGTTTAAATCACCACTTTGCCATTGATGTTCACTGGATAACCTTGGGCTCTCTCACTTTCTCACATGATATAGCTCATGAGGTTGTTGTGAGGGTAGAAAAATTACACAAACCATTCTGAGCTCCTCAGATGACAGGTGGGATAATAAATGTGATAGTGTACATTTATTGATGGACGATGGACTTTTTTGCATGGGTTGTTTCCTTCACCATCAAGCCCGGACTACTTCAGGACTTTGTTTTCATTATGCATGTATTTTCCAACCTTTAGAAGTCACCTCGCTCTCCCCTCATGTTTTCTTCACATTTATGTGGATGCTATTTTACCACAAGTTTAATGTTTTGCTTTGATCCCAAATCAAAAGCTGGTCCAGTGCATACTTGCCCATTTGGGGTTTTCTCCCCACACCCATTCTTGCTTCTCCCTCCCTCTTCTTTCCCCTTCTTCCAAACTCTTTTCTCAAAGCAATTTTTTTTTGTTTGCGAGAGAATGCTAGAATAGTCAAATGACCCAAGAGGCTGTTTATTTCTCCAGTCTCCATTTAACGTCCTCTTCAGCTGGCCCCCCAGACCATTTTTTGCTTGTTTGTGAGTGCTATGCTAGGGATAAAACAATGAAATTGTTAAAAAAAAAAAAGACTGTGTGGTGTTCTCCTGTCTCCTGCCTTTAGCTAGCCGGAAACACATGCTTTTTTTTTGGGGGGGGGGTCCGAGCTCCCCTTCATCATCAACTCTCTAGGAAGAAGGAGGGAGCCAATCCAATGTGGGAAGGTTTTGACTGGCCATTTTAGGGAACATCAACCCACACAAACATGATACCATCCACAGAACTTGGGGTTTGGAAGGAGTAAAGAGAGGGCATATTCCAGGGCCAGATTCTACTTGCACCCACAGCACACATTATTTGTGCCTTGCAGCCATTTCTCCCAGCACCAGCCAGCCAGAGTGAAACACTTCCTAGTCCTTTGGAAGTCAACGGGAAAGAATTAACTTTTATTACAGGGCTTCGTTTTAAAGCATTATGAAAGAATGACATGATTATTACAAATACCTAGTTTGGGCACTCTCTTCCCTAAGCACAAACTGCATAAGTTTGCCATCCTTTGCAAATTACCTGGGAGTAAGTCCCATTTAGTTCAGTGAAACTCCCTTTGAAGTAAACATGCCTAGGGTCATGCTGCAATTCTGCTGCTGAACTTTTTTCATTTGCTTCCAAACAAGATTCTCTCTCTCTTTGTGTGGTTTTGTGTGTGTGTGTGCAACAGAAGAACTCATGTAAATATGCATGTTCACTCTCTGAGAATGTGTAACATTGTTTAAATAATAATGGAACAATACAAGTAATGAAGGGGGGTACATTTGTGATAAGAATACGACCCCAGTATCCTAGAAACTAATATGAAAGGGGGTGGGGAAATAACCAGAAGAAGAAAAGTGTCACCCAATATATATGAGTGGCTGGATATCAGTGACCTTTATTCATTCATTTTCCAAGTGTGTCCACGGCTGTTGCTGGAGCTCATTCCTTCTCCAGATTAAATCAACTCTGGTGTGTGTGGGTTTAAAATTTGAAGGATCTACCCTTTACACCTCAATGTGTGGTTCCTTCTGAGTGTGGGGAGGGGAAATCTAACCAAGACCCTCCCCGTGGCTGGTGCAGTCCCCCCCCACATCTTCTCCCTTGAGAAATGCACATCAAACCAGCCTTTTCTTGCCTGAAATCTATCGTCAGATCAATCTGTCGTTAGATCACATGTGTGATTTTTCTTTTAAAGTGGTGGCAAGCCATGTAACAAGGACAGCATTGGTGACCACTCCCCCCTTGGTTCCCAGGCTCTGCATTTTCACTGTTGCATGCAGAAATTTAATTTCAAATTACCTCAACCACTCTGGGAATGTCTTCAGGGCATAATGATTTCAGAATTCAACTCCAAATACTGTGCATAGAAAGAGCACTATATCCAGCAGAAACTGCCCATGCATAAAAGGCCAGTGTTTAAAAATGGGTTGGAGAAAGACTAAAGGGGCAATTTCCCATAAGAACCCTTTTCCACTGCAGACCCCCCTCATGTTTTTGTTCAGTGCCTCCTATCCCCCAGAAGCAGCTTTTTGTGAAGATCAGTGGACCGCAGTGGGAAGGGGGAGGCAGGGAAGTTCCTCTTTGCTGATGGAAAATTTACAGTACCACTCTGAGCAGAGTTACACCCTTCTCAGTCCATTGACTTTGATGGGTTTAGAAGGTGTAACTCTACTGAAGATTGCACTATGGGGGTTAGATACAGGCTTTTTCATTTAATTATGCCCAGTTCCTCTGCATACCACAGCCCTGTCCCATGATCCCCACCATAGCACTTTTGAAAGGCTATTCTGTTATCATCAGCTGAAAATCTGGTTAGATCCAACCAATAGTCTGGATCCTACCTCAAAATCTGGATCCACATTCACAGAGATCACCTGACATCTTTCCAAAATGAAAGATCTTTCAACACAGGCAACATGTCCACAAATTTACAATTTGAAAGGGTACCTGAAAGAACTAAAAGGAATCCATTGAAATATAGTGAGCTGGAAATGTAAGAAGTGCTGCACAGAAAGGGAACCTTTTGAGACAAGGTTAGAGGAAGGATCGTATGTAATTTTGACATTTGGAGACGGAAAAATCTTAGTATGCAGAGCAAATCAGTGACATTGTTGTGTATGTGGCAAAAAGACATAAGGGGAGAAGACAAAAAGAAAAATGTCACTGCATTAGTCATTGAATTAATGTTGCTGTTGCTCGCCTGTTGCTATTAATGCTATAACTCAAAACAATAGAACCACTCCATTCTTTTTGTTTATCAGCACTAGTCATACTATTTACATGCTTTTGCTTTCCCTTTACTGACAGCAATGGTGATTTCTGGAGACATTTACATACATATCCTCCCAATCAACAGGATAGCAAAAGCCCTTTCAAATAAGGAACAAAAACAGAAGATCTGTATATTCAACATGATGGTGCTCAAATCATTTTTAACTAAATTGAATACAACATAGGCAACATCATATGGTAACTATAGGCACTTTTTAAAGGATAGTACAAGAGACACTAATCTGTAAATATCATACTCAAATTTAAGACACATTTGACAAACAGCTATCGACTTGCTGACAGTAAGAGATGTATCTTCCATGGAGGAAAGCATATTCATATTTTTGGGCTCCATATCAGCAACAAAAATGAAGTTAATGATCATCTATATACAAAGGAAGTTAATGTTTTATGTGTGCTTTTTAAAGAAGTGTGTGAACACAGACACTAGAATGTAAGTACACCACTGCTTAGTCAGACCTAACTAACCAAAGACCTAACTAATCCAACATCATTTTCCCCATGGGGGACAATCATAAGAACATAAGAAAGGCCCTGCTGGATCAGACCAAGGCCTATCAAGTCCAGCAGTCTGTTCACAGAGTGGCCAACTGGGTGCCTCTAGGAACCCACAAACAAAATGACTGCAGCAGCACCATCCTGACATATGGAATAATAGGAAGGGTAACCTTACAAATGGCATATGTAGGGTCTGTTGCACCTCAGAGTGACACACTGTAATATGTAGACAGGGCTAGTGATTCTGCATGTAGCATATGTTCTCTACATACACAGTAAAATGTAATGAATGAACAGGGTTGTTGAAAGTGGAATGAGCCAATATCTCCTTGCGCTATTGCAGTACAAACAACAACTTAGCTGTAGTCTCATTTAGTAATTTACTCAATGTCATTTTGCACATTTGAATAGTTGCTTTCTATCGTCAATTAGCATGTTTTGTAATTATATAACAATTGCTCAGATTGTGTTAGTGTTTGAAACACCTTGCACAATTGGTGTTACTTTGGCATCTTATTAAGATACAATGGAAATAGTATTGTTTTTTCAGTTGATCTGGCTTCAGGCTTGTTAAGAAAAACAGATTCTGCTGCAATACAAAAGACTGACAATTAGGCACATCAAGGATGCTCATATGCATTCAAATGTTTCATCAGGCAATGACACCCCTTGATAACTCACAGCTAGCTGGATTAGGGATACCAGCCTCCAGGTGGTACCTGCCCCCCCCCCCAATTACAGCTCATCTCCAGATTACAAAGATCAATTCCTCTGGAAAAATTCCTGCTTTGGAGGGTGGACTCTATGGCATTGAACCCTACTGAGGTCCCTTCCCCCCCCCAGGCTCCATCACCAAATCTCCATAAATTTCCCAACCTGGATCTGATTACCATACCCACCCCCATCCCTCGTCAGTGGTCCTGGCAACCCTAAATTGGATGTGTGAACTGCAGCTATTGAAAAATGCTCCGCTGAATCAATTATCCATTTAATGAAACAGTTGGCCCTGAGAGTACATACCAAGAACAAAATGGCGAATGTATATGTAATCTGGTTCAGTTCTTTGGAGGTAGTATTTTACCAGTGCAGAGGAGTGCATGCACACACAGGTTAATTTTTTTTTTTAATGTAACACATACATAATTGCATCAAGATTACATCAACAACCCACATAGTATTATGGTTTCAGTGCAAAGCTAGGATTTCGGAGGCCTGGTATCAAATCCCTACTCTGCCCTGAAAACTGTCTGGGTGACCTTGGGCCAGTAATTCTCCCTCTCTCAGCCAAATCTACCTCATAAGGTTATTGTGAGGACTGAATGGAGGAGGGAAAAATAAGGCTGAACATCCCCTTCTCCATTTCACTCTTTCAACAACCCTGAGAGTGTTACTGGCTCAAGGTCACTCACCCAGCAAGCTTCCATAGTAGAGTGGAGATTTGAACCTGGGTCTCCCTGATCCTAGTCCAGTACTCTAACCACTACAGTACACTGGCTGAGTTTGCATAAGAGACAGGGCAAAATTTTAAAAGTAGGGATCTGGGGGAAGGGTCAAAGCAGGAGGGCTGAGTTATTTGAAATTATCTCTGAAAGGAACACAATGGGAGAAATCCTCTTATCTCTAACAGCTGGCTTTTCTCATTAAGAACCTTGGCTGCTCCTTGATACAGGTAAAGAATAATTGGTAAAGAATAAGGAAACTGCTGTGCCCTTTCCTATGTTGCTGTTCTTGACTCTAACAAAAGATTCCTTTGCCCACATTTCAGCATGCACCGGGGTTAATCCAAGGACAGAGCCACCATTACTAACCTTTCACCCTGGAACATTTCCAAAGGTGCCGCCTGTTAAAAATTACTCCCTAGCTGGTATAGTATAGAGTATGTGGTGTCAGCTGTTTGTGTATTAAAAGTGAGACTAAACAGATGGATTTTCACCCTGAAGTCAGATTCGCTTGGCTTTTGTGGTTTGAGTTCAGGCTTCTAATATTGATAAAAGCTTCTCCTCCCCCTCTCCCCCAACTCTCTCTTGCTTTCTGCAGTTTAACTAATGCTGTCATGGGCCGGACAAAATGAAAGAAGCCGTTTGTAAAATGATGACCTTCTCTTTTTCTTTTGCCATCTGAACCCTTTGGAGTCTGTGTACTTTTGATCAGCATGAAAAAGTCATGTACAGTGAGAGCCTTTTGAGAATTCCACACCAACCTGGTAAGTAAAAAAGGTATGCCATGTCGACAACAGCGTTGAAGGCCGGCCTCGTATCGATCTGGTAAGCAGGAGACTTGTGGTTTGATTTTACAGCGCAGCATTGCTGTACTTGAACTCTTCAGGCACCCTTGTGCTTGTACAAGGGGTCAAGGGCCAAGCCAGGGAGCTGAAGCGCCAAACAGATAGCACAGGTTTAATAGAAAACCTCAACCCATCCGTGAACAGTTAAGCTGATTATAGAATACAGTGGTAATAACCTCACGCTCTTAGAAAGACTGTCTTCCCAAGCCACTCCTGCAACAGTCTCTTAATACTGGGAAGGAAAATGAGATCTCTGCTGCTGCATATTGACTGAGGATCAGAGCTCTCTAATAGTGTCAAATGCCGTGACCTGAACTCAAGACTGACTCCACAGCCAGTTGGGCAGATTAACTTCTGCTACTTCTGTTTCCTTAAATGGGGAACAACCGCTATACTAAACAGTATGAACAAGTGCACATTTTATCATTCACCCAAATGTCCAGATGACAAATAGGAACACGAATGCACAGCGATTGTAGCGAAAGACAGGATTTGCACCATCAGGGTGGTTTTAAACACTATAGCTACAAAATGTCTTTTAAAAAAAACTTTTTTGCATACATTGAAAAATGCTTTGGTTAATCAGGCGTTCTTTGACACCTCTACATGTTGTGAATGTCTTTTGAATGGTACAGTAGTTATGGCTCATTCAAGTTATTTATGATAGTGTTAATTAAGTTAAATGTACAAAAGACTTTTTTGGCACTTAAAAGACTAATGTCTTTTTATTCTTGCACATGCTTTCCTGGACTAGAGATCTTTTTGTGAGATGATGTTGTAGGATCCTCAGTAGGCAGAGGTACAACTCTATTTATGAAGGTATAAAAATTATAAACAATAGAATCAAATGGCTATCTAGATCCATTTGACTGTTTTGTGTTTTTTTAGAAAAGTCACTCCTGGGGGTCACATCAGAAAAGCTATTGGGGAAAAAATGGTGCTAACGTGTTCTCAAAATGTATATTTTGAAGCAAAAATTAAACACCATGAAAGTCTGGCTCAGTCCTAAACATCTTCACAAATATAGGAAGTGCAACTTTGTTCTCCTCCTTACATTTGCACATATCATTAATGTCGACAACTCCCAATGTGTTGTGTTGATATAACATAGAACTTGCACTTTTTAAAATCAGATTGATAACTTCCTACTGCTGTGAAAATGTCTGCCTTCTGTGAGATCAGCTGTTGCCTCTCTCATTCAGCTCCCTTCTCCTTTCTTCATTTCCTTTCCTGTAGGCAATCATTGTGAGTTAGCAAGTATAATCTATAAGCAGAAATAGGTTTCCTCTTATAGTTCTCCCCTACTGGAATGTAAAAGAGTGGTGTGGGAGGTAAAAAGACACGTACAGTGCTCCGACATTGCTACAGCACATACAAAATATGATGTGTTGGTTAGCATAGATGAAAAACAAAGGAAGCGCAGAGTGCCTGTTTGGAGAGAGACGGTTGTCACCAAGGGTAGAGATGTAACCATCTGTGCTGCCCCCCCTCCCCACGCTAATGGTTAGTCTTTTAATGACAGCTAGATATATTGTTAAGTAACCTGGGATTCAATATCTGTGGTATTGATGGTTTTCTGATGTAGTTTTGATATTGTTAGCCTCTTGGGGTCACCACTGAACAGAGAAAGATGGGTTAAATATGCCCATATAAATAAATAGATGCAAAAATAAGCTGGTCCCAAAACTAAGGTGAGGGTGGGCAGGCATGAAACAGAGACAGTCTTGCAACAGTTTCCTCTGAACAAAGGTTTAGGCAGGGTTTTTATATTTTAAAAAGCCAAGAATGAAATCCCATCTGTCCAGAAAAAAACCCTCCTTATTCTTTTTGTCCCCCTTCTCTATTTCAAGCTACTTTATATATATTTTTAAAATGCACACATTTTGCCAGCTCAGTGGAAGAAGACTGTTGCATTTCGGAATGTTCATTCTGATGCTTTATCAGAAGGCTGAAGAAAGCCCATTCAGGCTGACTCTCCTCCACTACACATACTTGGAAATGTCCGTGCAACTCCTGCCTGGATTCCTTAATCTGAATAGGCTACAGCTGTATTCCATAATAAAACCATTCTGTTTGCATTTATGAACATAAGAAAATGAAAAAAAACCCAGCCTTGTTGGATCAGACCATTGTTTCATCAACTCTAGTACCCTGTTTTACTTAGTAGCCAGTCAGTTGTCTTGAAGGGCTAAGGAACAGGGCAGGCCTTCCCCTGATACTGCCTCCTACCACTGGCGTTCAGAGCTGTGCTGCCTCTATATATGGAGATTCCCCTATACTCACCATGGCTATTATAGAGTGCAATCCAATGTAGAATTACTCCAGTTTAAGCCCATTGAGACCATACATTGCAAAAAAACGAGTGAGCTATTGCTTTAAAGCTGAGACATTTGGAGTGTGGAATTTTCCCTGAGATTGGCCTGGGAAAAACTGTCCACATATTGTGTATAAAGCAGCCTTTCCACAACATAAATTATCCTTTCAACACACACAAAATCCCTAATATCTATTGTCTTATTGTTTTGTTTCACTTTGGTCAGCATTTTCTTCAAATTTAAACCTATAAGTAAGTAGATAAGTAGATTTCCAGTAAACAATAAGGAATAACAAGATTTTACAGTTAGTAATAATGAACTGAGCACATTTTTGTGTCCCACAATTGCCTAAAACATGTTAGCTTATTCATGAAGACCGTCTGCCACATTTTCCCAGTCACTCATCCGAACTAGAAAGCAAGCTGTTCTTCCAGTATTTTGCCAATAAGAACATTATTTGAGTGAAAGTTTTAAAAATAATTCTGTTTCTTCATTGAGGGTTTCTAATGATTATATTGTCAAGAACCTTTTTCACAACATGGTCTCCTGAAGTATGACTATGGAAAGGTCTCTTCTTCGGAACCATTTTATCATGTGAAAACTGGCAATAAATCCACCTAGGGTTGCTAACTTCCAGGAACTAGCTGGAGATCTCCTGCTATTACAACTGATCTCCAGCTGATAGAGATCAGTTCATCTGCAGAAAATGGCCACTTTGGCAATTGGACTCTATGGCATTGAAGTCCCTCCCCTCCCCAAACCCAACCCTCCTCAGGCTCCACCCCAAAAACCTCCCACCAATGGCAAAGAGGGACCTGGCAACCCTAAATCCAATAGAATCATATGAATAATACTGCCCTTTTGTGAACCATGTTAGCTTTGCAAAAGCCTAATTCCTAGATTGAAAACAAACAAACAACAAAAACACTTGCAAGGTGTCCAGCCCTGACTCCTACAGGCTAGAGTCCAGGGCAGGCACACCCTCCAGTGTCCTTTCTTCAGCAAGCCCAATGATTGGGTCTCAGTTTAAAGAGAGGCAGGGAATGAAAGTCTGTATCAAACTAATATTGAAATGACCGTGGTCCCTTTCAAACTGCCCTTATAATCCATTTTAGCAGTCGGTTGTGAACAGATTTTTTTGTGTCATTTCAAACACAACCGTTTTGGATCCAGGCTGCACTCACTAACTCCACCCCACAACCGTTTTGGCTCCAGACTGCACTAACTGCTATTACAACTGATCTCCAGCTGATAGAGATCAGTTCACCTGCAGAAAATGGCCACTTTGGCAATTGGACTCTACACTAATATGCATTCAGACCCTTGGCAATGTCATCCAGAATCCTAGAAAATCCAGTAAACTTGTGCCAGCTCCCTCTCAGTATGCTCTGATTTCAATGTGCACAATATTGTCTGTTGAGGGCTACATGCATTTTGTGTTCAGGATTTTTAAGCTTCATCTGGATCATGGTCTATCCTTAAAAAATATATATATAGGAATATATTCTGAATGAATGTAGACTTGGGCTTTACCACCTTCATGGGTAAAGGAGTCATGAGTGGCAGAAGGAAAGAACTGCAGATCAGAGGCAGAGCTATATCTGCATCTTCTGGATTTCAAAATGTTAGCAGTGATGGGCCCAGTGAATGCCCTTTGCTGTGGAATGAAATTCACACAGACAGCATAAGGTTTGGAATTCATCATAAAACCTATTCATTATGAATTATTCACCCAGCTCTTTTAATAATGTGCTGCCCTAAGCAACAGAGAATAAAGTCAAACTCTTCTTTATAATTGTATTCTCACATTCAAATGATGTATGTTTAGAAAAGGCAGGACCATTTTTTTTATACATATACGACCACAACAGGTTTTTCAGCAGGCCTTTCCATCTCTTACAAATTTTGATGGGGTTATTTGGAGACAAAGATCTTGTTTGTCGGGTTTGCATCTAGCCCACATTGGTAATCCTGTGGAAAATCCTCAAAAATCATGCAGTCTCATCTTGCAAATGAAAAATAAGAGGTATGCTGTGTCGTAAGTTACAGAAGTGGTAAATTTCATGGTAAATTAATTCCTACTTATGAAGGAGCAGAATTGGGAAATCCCAGCTGCTGACTAGTAAATATAATTGGATCAGCATCCCACAGTCCCCCTCTCCCACCCAAGTGTCTGATCCTTTTCCTGTTATGGGAATGCCATTTCTTGAAACATAATTAGTGGCAGTAAGTATTCAGCATTTTCATGCTAAAATGTCAAAGGAAGTGCTGCAAGCATTATGAGACACCATTCGTAAGAATGGAAAGAGTGAAAATGAGCTCTAAGCCCTACTGGATTTGTCATGGTGTAGTTAAAAGCTTTCCTCCCAACTCTCTGTGTTTTTAATTAGTCCTCCATTGAGAGAATGTCAACTGTTGGGGGCAGTCTTCAAACAAGCTACACATAGTTCTCTCATCAATTTTATACTCTGAACAACCCTGACATAGAGGCAGCGATTGTCCCAAGTGAACTTTGAGCAAAGATCTGAACCTGACAGTGCAATTCTATGCAGAAGCTCGCTACTCTAAATTCATGGAAGGTAATTGGCTTGGACTGGAAGAACTCTGCATAGGTTTGCACTGCAGGTTTCCCAAGTCCTAGTCCACCTTTTTAACCAATACACCATACTGGCATTGAAGCAATTATTTAAAAGCCAAAAGACAGTTCTAGTCCAAACAGCAGACAGAGAGATTGGTGGGCCAGCACAGGTGGCAGAGTCCACAGTGAGGAAAGTTACACAAATTCTTATCCATTGTCTCTTCTCCCTTTGTTTTAACAGGTCCATCCTGCATTTCCAGTTAGCACCAACGTCTTGATGAATAACACATAACCTCTAGTGGAAGCACAAAAAAGCAGGTAAGAATTTAATTGTTAGGAATGTAATTCTGAGATCTTCATGCCATTTGTACTTTGCTCGTGGCATTTGTTGCCATAATCCAAGATGAAAGATAGGGTACACATATTTTAATAAAATAAATTTAAAAAATGGCTCTTGTACTTTTACTTTCTTGTTCTGTTCAGGAATGTTCACTTTTGCCAACTACTAAACTATACATTTGGGGGAAATACACATAAACTGGTGGTTCGAATGCATTTTGTCCAACAGAATTGTGTGCAACTGGCTAAAGTAACACTTTGTTTTCAACTTCACTGTCCATATGCTGAACAACTTTGCAATTAATGATCCAAGGACTAATATATTAGCCCAATCATTAGCACTCAGTAAATATCCATAAATCTTAGAGAGAAGTTCCCTGCCTTCTGCTTAGAACTGCTGTTGTTTCTGTGGACAAATTGGTTGGTTCAGCCAGCTGAGAATTCACTACACAGTGAAAATTATATATCAATGTGTTTCTATACTAGGCATGTGCAAGTTTCTACAAGAAAAAAATCTTCAAAATATGCACACAGTACAAACAACATTGGTGTGTGAGTCTAGAGCCGTGTTGGCGAACCTATGGCACGGGTGCCACTTCCGGCACGCGTAGCCCTTTCTGCCGGCACGCACGGTTCCTCCAAGCCGCTGGCCTTTCCGGCTCTGCCCCACCCCGGATGGGGGAGGCTGTAGCCCAGGGGTGGGGAACCTCCGACATCATTGGCGGTGGCCCCCGGACTCTCCCACAGAAGCTGCCGCCATTGCCGCCGCTGGAGCGTGCGTGGCCGGCCAGGTGGGTGGGAGAGCGGGGAACAGAAGCCGAGCGCTCACACTCGGCATGGCCGGCGGCTTCTCCGGCGCCCTCTGGGCCTGTGCGGGCGGAGGGGCATGGCTGGTCGGTGGGTGCGAAGGAGGCGCCCTCTGCCCCACCCTGCTCGCCTCTCACAAGCCTGCCGCCGCGCCCCACCGAGTGGCAAATCCAAGGCAAAACCTCCCATGCATAAATGGCCTCTTTCTTTTTGTCTCCCTCTGTCCTTTTCTTTCTCTCCCTTGCTCCATTTCTTTCTCCCTTTCTCTCTCTTTTTCTTTCTTTCTCTCCCTCCCTTCCTTCCCTTTCCCCCTCCCTTCCCTTCTTTCCTTCCTTCCTTCCTTCTTTCCCTCCAGCAGCTTCTCCGGCACCCTCTGGGTCTGTGCGGG